>NW_010157534.1:0-11879 GCF_000695765.1 Mesitornis unicolor
AAACTCTGCAGTAGAGTCTATTTTCGTCACAGTCATCCAGGGTGTGTATGAATTCACAGGCAAAATTGTACACTTTGGATTCTGATTTCTCATTACTTATGAGACAGACATAATCCTTACATACTTGCTGTCAGAAAACAGGGATGTCATCTCTGAACATACACCAAAAAGTTGGTCCCTATATCTTTTCTCTGAATAAATATGAAAGCATAGAGAGATAATAATATAGTTTAAGGAAAGATTCTTATACTAAAAATATGCATTGAACTGCAGTCATGTCAAGTATTCCAAAAGACCTCTTACAAGGCTGTTCAAAACTAATTGCAAAGATTTATTTAAGTTGGAGGTACATTGCTGTATATAATTAATCATATTTTGTGTCTGCAGTTCTTAATAGTTGACTGTTGAACCTTTTCAGTGGACTAAATAGGAAAGGCATTTTTGTTAGGCACTTATTTTGTTAAGCCTATATCAGAAGGTGTTTCAGTGAAGCATAAATTTTTTCCAAAAAACATTTTGGAGTCCACAGAGCTCCATCTCTAAGCATGTATGCATGTGATTTGTATTTCTAAGGATAAGCCATATTACCATGATAACTTGTGTAGTTTTAATTTGCCTCTTAAAATGAGGAACTAGGAAGAGCTTGGGGGGAGGGCAATAAGAGTTCTAAGCTTTCAACAATGCAGTTCAAATGGTGCAACTAAATGTTAACCTAGTATTTGTCATAGTTGCATCTGGTCTCATCCAAGTTAGAACTCCTTTGAAACAGTGAAAAGCATGTGGTCTAAACCATAGCTAACTTTGTTTTGCTACCTGAATCTGTATATTGAGGATTCCTATGTATTCTTGTGCTTAATTTTTTTTGTTGAGAATTCGAAGATGGCCCTTGGTCACAGTCCTGAAAGAAATTGTGTCTGAACGCAAATTCTTTTCAAATTAAGATTCTGATAAGCCAGTTGTCAAAATTCATTCTTTAGTTAAGGAGAATATTTTTCCCCAGATATGACAGAAATCACTTTACAGAAAAAATGCAGGCTTTCTCCATTAATGAAACTCATTGATATTTTGTGATCCATTTTTACTACCACCATGCATAAGTATTATCCATGAGAGCACTGCTGAGTAATTATCCATGCAGACAAGACCCAAGTGGTGTAAAACAAGGTGTAAATCTAGGCAAAGCCAAACGGGCTCTAGGGGTCATGCCAGGAGCAACAATGTTGCTCAGACTAGTCTGATCAGACAAAATGCATCTGGTAGATGAGAGGAATAATGTGTGGGAACAAATAAAATGAAAGGCAACAAACAGAAAACATAGACAGTTGCTCAGCTGACTGTTGTAATGTTGAACAGGATTTTTCTGGCATACCATATGCAAATAGATTCACATAAAACTAATGAGCTTCACTCGCTAAATGTACATTTACATTTGTGTATTTGTTCAGATCTAGTTCAAGTATAGAGTACCCAAACAAGTTTATTCTCCTTTGTTTTATGTTTTTGTTGAAGGCAGTCATCAAAATGTGCAAAATTTTAAAATCTGGTATCCTGAATCTCTGCTGAAGCTTATGGGTTCAATATGAAGAAAAAAAATGTTATTATGTAGAAAGTGCTGTGTTAAAGAGTGTGACAGAGAAAGCTTCTTGTTTATTTGGTTCATAGAGTTGATAGGAAAACCTGCTATCCTGTTTCCATAGCATTCATAAGGAGCATGAATGGAGGGGGGGATGACAAGACGCTGGGAGGCAGCTTAATCAGGGTATGAGTAAGAGATGGAGCTTTACTTCTCTGCCTTTCTCTCTTTTGGGTGATTTCTGAGTCATCTTCGTTTTGGGGCTGGGTTTCATGAAATACCTGCTTTGTCTCGGAGGTTGGAGGAACCCTAGTCTGTTTTTACTTTAGACATAAACATCTTGTTAGGATTTGAAGAAGGGGTGACTGGACAGCAAATACAGACATGTAGAAGAAAATAGTGTGCAGAGCATGGGAGGTGGGACCAGTTTGTGGAGTATTGTATTTTCTATGCTACAAAGGATTAAAGGACTGGATTCAAAGCAGGCATATGATGTGTATGTCCAAGCAGCTGCTGTCTTACCAAAGTCACAGGTCAATGAGGATGAATATCCTCAATAGAGAAATGTAGTTGAGCATGATTTGCTCTGAGACAAGGAGAACAAAACTCTGTATCTGTGTCAGGGCTTCTCCTCCATCACACAGTCCAAACCAAATTCCTATTTTCCAGAGAGTCATCCATAGTACATGTCAGCTGGACACAGGAATTTTATGTAGAGGTATAGATTGTAAAATAAAGATAGCTCAGTGCTTACCTGTTATTGTCTCACTTCAGTTCCTGTTTCATTATTTGCTAGTTCATTACTTTTAACTTCCTTATAGTGTGAAATGGGACTCAAATCTGTGTGTTGTCTTATTTTCCCTTTCAGAAAGGGGAGGCAGAAATTGCTGTCTGTAGTAGAAATTAATCACGGTGACAGTGTCAAAACAAAGTGGAAGATACTGGTTCAAGCAGAGAGACGATGATGCAGAGGATGACTATATGTGCAGGAAGATGCAGGAAACAAGTGGAGCCTTGTTCATTTTTTACTGTCTCTTCTCCAGTGTAATAGCTGCTGAGTATTCTGACAATGCTCTTGCTCAGCTCTAAGGTGTTGAAATTGTATGGCAAGGATGTGCATACTTTACTGAAAGATATGTTGTTTCAGGTGTCCTTTCACCCACTGTGTCATGAAAAAATCTCTGGCTCTCATTAGAATGCTTTACTCCTATGTGGATGCAGACATGCAGTAGCAAGAACTTCTCTTGCTTCTCTCTTGTCCTGTGTGAAACTTTTCCCTCTCACAGAAGCTATCAGTAGTGTTATTGTAAACTAAGAACACCTGTGAATTGTTTATGGTATAGTAGAAAAATTTTCTCAGGATGGATGTTTTAGTATTTCAGACAATCACCCCAGGCGGGGTGGCTGACCTCTTGACCAATCAGGCTATGAAGAAAAAAGTCTATAAAAGAGTTGTTAAATAATTAAATAAATCACTATTGCTGCACCATTCCTGCCTGCCGGATCTCTCTCTTCTCCCCTCTACTACTGTGGAATACGGCGATACTCCTACTCTGTAGATGTTGCATGTTCAGGTACTGCATTTTGGATACAGTTAAAACAACCTGCTGTACGTGACAAGATTGCAAACTCTGGTGACTGTCCTCAGCCCCCTCAGTGTCATCATTCATCCCTCAGACTCACTTCTTAAGAGTCTGCTATTATCCATTAGAAGTAGTGAGAACAATCAACTCAAAATCACTCATTTGTGTCACCAAGTCTCCAGAAACAAAATTCAAAATGTTCTGTCAATAGTAATGGTGCAGTTGAGATTATGAAATACTATTCCAGAAGTCATCATTGCAATTTACACGAATGTACTTTAAATCCTTGTTTTGTCTAGATCTTGCCTTTCTGATTCTTGTGAGTAGTCTTGATGTTTAAAGGGAGGAAAAACATCAAATTAAAATAGATCTATATTTGTGAGTGCTTGCCTTGCACGCTGACACAAGGGGGAGAGAGAAAAAGAATGTGTTACCTATTGATGCATGCTGTTGTAGAGAATACATTACACTGAAAGATCTTAACATAAGATAAGCAAAAGTGTTTCATCGTCATACAAGATCTGTTTTTCAAGATCTTGTCTGTTCCTATCTGCATCATACATTAGATACAGAATTCCAGAAGCAGATACAGATGGAGATTTTTCTGTTGTATTTGTGGTACATTTTTCAAAAAATATAATGGTTTGAAATTGAAAGCTAATGTATATACATTTATAGCATATGGAAGCCATGTGGCTTTGAACAGAGCAAATCTATTTACCACTGTGGGTATATTATTTACCAAAACAGTGTAGTAGACTTATAAGAATGATAATTGATCTTGTTTGCTGGACAGAATATGACTGACAATGACTGGGGGAAAGAATGGAATTAATAAAAAATATTCAGAAGCTGTTTAATAAGTCTTTAAGAGGTAAACTTAGGTAGGCTTTAAGCTCAGTCAAAGCTTTGGTAGGATTACTATTTTTGTAGTTTATGAAGGACTGGCATGTCCAATCACTTGATCTTTTAGCAAGTGCAACTTTAGAAACAGTAATTTAGCCCAGCTGTGATTGAGTTTATGTAGGAGAGTTGTGTGTGAAATAAGCCATTATGACTCACAGTAATGTACTTCACTTCCATAGCTCGGCTAGTCCTGCTGGGTACAAGAGCTGTGTTTTTGAAAGATGATATCTTTTGGACAGAATAGACTAACCCAGGTAAGCTTATCACTGAGCCAGAGAATGATAGTGCATTGTAGGGGGAGAAAGAATGAAGTTGGGGGTGGGGAGGTGAGATAAGCAAAGTGCTGTTTTACTGTGGTGCCACTGGTGGTAATTACTGAAGAGATCAAAGAAGTAGGAGGTCTCAGCCAGCTCTTGACATTGTGTTTCTGTATTCTGTGCTGTTTTGGTGATATTCTTATTAAATTATGTGGGTGGACATAGACCTCAGTTGAGAGCATCACTAGAACTTTCAAGCTGCTTGTTTCATAAGCAGCCCTTGTGACACTGCTGAACTAACTTCCTTTTGTTCCAAAGTTTAATTTGAAATAGAAATAATAAGCAAAAAATCATATGTAACAAGTGTAGCTTTTCTTTACAGTGCAAGTAGCTGAAGCTTTAGTTTATGCTTTGAAGAAAAAGTTTGGGAGATAGCAATTCAACCTTGCAAGATTTACCTCTAGTTTACTTCTTGAAACCAAATTTGCAGAGAAAATCTGACTTGCCACTTGTACACTCAACATGCACATTCTTCTTCAGAGCCACTAACACTCCATGATTATTTCATGCCAAAAAGAACATTTTAGCTATAGCCTATGACATCTGTTGCTCACTTCTATTTTTTCCCCCAGACATTGTTTCTTTTGTTCTCTGTGCATGTGTATCCTTTAGCCTTCACTTCTTTGTCAAGTTTCAGATTTTTGAAGAACAAATCTGATACCTGAGTTAGATTTGTTGTCCCCTAGCATACTTCTGTTTTGAATATAGGCTAAGTATATGATGATAACAACAGTTATCAAGATTTGATAAGTGTTTTCATCCTGATGCATCAAGTGTTTCTCAAACACTTCTCAAATGATCCTGAGAATAACCTTTAGGCTTGGGTGACTGAACTGGATTTTAGGCTATGCAATATTATCCTACCAGGATGGTCTTATGCATTATCATCTTGTATTCTCTCTCTCTCTAGTTTCTGATTAGTTTTGATCATTGTAGTATTTGGTTTTCTATTCTAGCAGTGCTAGAAGTTTCAGTCGAATATTTCAGTGTGTAGCAGGAGCTGAGGTTATAAAAGTCTGCAGAACAATCACTCTGTTAGCTAATATCTAACTTGAGAAGTACCTTCTCAGTTAATGTGAAATAAGTTTAAATAGTGCCGTTTCATTTCACCAGAAGCCTGAATGGTCCCTTTTCTCTGCAGCTTTACATGAAGTGACAAAAGTACTACTGCCAACCCTGAATTGGTAAAACAGCACTGCAGCAGCTCTTTGCAATACTTAATGAAGCTTGGACATGTTCACAACAGTCCAGCCAAAGTCCCAAGACTGCATTTACAGCACTTATGCAATGCAAATTGCTACAGAGGAAGATTTTCCTTCAGTTCATTGACAATCCTGTTGTTGCTGCAGGACTGCATTGCAGTAGGGCCTTCTTGGAGGAAATTCACGATTTCCAAATACGCTCTGTGAACGCGTTTTGTACAATACTTGGAGTACTTAAAAACAAACTTTACCATAATGAAGTGATATAAAATGACAGGTCTATAGCTGGCATAGTTCTGTTGCTGAATGTCAACTTGGAACTGTAGCATTTATGTCACTGGAGAATATGGCACTAATATGCTAAGGCCCCAAGTTGCAGTAAACATTAAATGTGTGATAATTCCACAGTCTGCATTATCTACAGTTAGACAAGGCAGTGGGAAATAAAATTTGGGCCAGCTCTTCCTGCCAGTTACATCAGTGTTTCCGGACTAACTTTATTGTCTTATGTATGCCCTAAACCAGGGTACTTGTTACTATGGCCAAGTCTGAATTCTAAGAGGTTACAACATCTAAGTGCCTATTCTACCCCATCGTTAGTGTTACTGCTGTGATAACAGAGCAGGCTGAAAGCATGATGTCTGTATCTGAGCTTCTCTGATAAATCATATCATATAAACCCACACTGTCATTGAGAGCACATACCTCTATAGAATATGAAAAAAACATGTTCTGTTTTCAAAACCTCTCACAGTCACTTGTAGGTATTTCCACGAATTAAAGTAGCAGGTGGCCTTTGAAGAATCAAATGAACTGTTAAGACTTAAAGTGAGAGAGAGTACAACATAAATCACAGTCAAGCCACTGTGCACACAGCGTGCCTGTGCTTTACACTCTGCGTGTCCCTGGGGCCATCCAACCACGGAGAGGAAATCCCAGAGCTGCAAAGGTGCAGAGAAGGACAGCAACAACAAGCAAAGATGTACAATGCCCATGATAAAAAAGAAAGACTAAACATACCAGGATCATTCACTTCAAGATAAAAAGAGGTATGTCTGAGGTTAAGCAAAGACCATCAGGGAATGGGTTGTTCTCACCATATGAGACCTAGAAGACATCCTCTTAAATCTGCACAGCTATGCTGGTTGTGGGTGGAGTAGAATATTAACTCTATCTCTTCTTTCTTCACAGATGCTGGGTGGAGCTGTGGTTTGGATTTGTGCTGGGAACAGCGTTGATGACATGGGTGTTTTTGTTGTTGTTAAGCAGAGCTTCCACAGAGTCAAGGCCTTCTCTGCTCAATTCACCCCACCAGCAAGGAGGTTGGGGGTGCACAAGAAGTTGGGAGGGGACACAGCTGGAACAGCTGACCCCAACTGACCACAGGGATACTGTACCGTACTGTACTGTACCGTGCCATACCATATCATGCCATACCATATGGTGCCATGGTCTGATAGAAAGCTAGGAGAAGAAGAAGGAAGAGGAGATGTTTGAGGTGATGGCGTTTGTCTTCCTCAGTAACCAGGAAGCATGATGGACCCCTGTGTCCCTGGAGATGGCTGAAGACCTGCCTGCTGATGGGAAGTAGTGAATGAATTCTATGTTTTGTTTTGCTTTGCTTGCATGCGTGGCTTTTGCTTTACCCGTTAAATTGTCTTTATTTCAGCCCATGAGTTTTCTCACTTTTACCTTCCCATTCTCTCCCCCATCCCACTTTGGGGGGCTGTGAGTGAGCGGCTGTGCCAGGCTGAGCCTTTGACCGGGGTTAAACCCAGTGGCAGAGGTGAAGCAGCTGAGGGAGGAGTAGAGTGGTTTGGTATATAAAAATCCCGATTTTGGTTTAATCCTAAAATAATACATCCTCATATGCTTTAATCCTAAAAGAAGTTCTTTTTAAAAAGAGGATCCTTATATCCTTTTAATCCTAAAGCAAATAGATCTTTATATCCTCTAGTACAGAAAAATCCTAATTTTGCTTGAATTCTCAACCGTTGCTCTATGTGAAGGGCTGAGGGAGGAGGAGAGTGGCTTGGTTTTGGTACATAACAATGAAGGAAGGGGAGGAAGAAAGTGCAGTTCGCAGTCAGGAGAAGGTGGCCTCACAGGATCACAGACTTCTGGGATGGCAGGAGTTGGAAAGGGCCTTTAAGGATCACCGAGACCACCTGTGCCATGTGAGCACGGCCATCTCTCACCAGAGCAGGCTGCTGAAAGCCCCAGCTGAGCTGGCCTTGAGCACTTCCAGGGCTAAGGGCAGCCACAGCCTCTCTGGGCAGCATGCTACAGAGTCTCAGCAGCCTGAGGCCCAGCAGTAGACCTCTCAGCCTGCCCTCTCTCAGTGTGCCCTGGTCCCTCACCATCCCCAGGGCCCGAGGCTGGGCCTGCACCCCAGGCACCAGTGTCTTTGCTGGGCTGCGGAGACCAGGATGGGACAGAGGACTCCAGACGCAATTGACAAAGGAGCAGAGAAGAGAAAAGAGAGGAAAGCATTTCTACTGTTACTGGCTTGGTTTGTTTGGGGCTTTTTCAGACGTTATCATCCAGTCTTGAGAAGCACTAAGGAAGCAGCTGGAACGGGCCTTGATGCTGGAATCTGGCACTTCTTCCTGGCAGACCTGTGATCTTCTACTTCTACAGAGGATGGGCTGTCTCACTAAGGTCTCTTCATCTTGTGCTGTTCTTGGTGTGCCACTGCACAAGGTCTAACTTCATCTCCACCCTCCTGTCGGACAGCCTTCTTGTCCTCAGTCTGAAGAACCCCCATCTGCAGGCCCCAGGGACCAGGACATCTCACGTCCTCAGCATACCTTATGTTACGTATAGTGAATTTATACTGTTTTGTTTCTTCTTTCAGACTTAAGGATTTTTAAATTTTATTTTCTTTTTTAGTTTTCCTAATCAAAAAGAGAGCTTTGACTTGCTCTCTCCCTCCCACTGCCCTGCTCCCCTCCCACAGTCTTAAAGAGCAAGCCTGGTATTTCAAGCTTCATTTCTTTAGCGCTGCCTGTGTTGGTTGCCTTACAAGCCTGCAGCAACAGCAGACTTTCTGCACAGGGTTGTCAGCTGTGCTACCCTCCGACTTGCTTCTGTTTCCAGTAGTCGCATAAAGGTTGATGTGTTGAAACTGAATTTTCATGGTACAGTCTGTGAGATGTGTCAGTCTGATTCGTGTTAAAATAATGTGAAGAAAATGGGGAAGATGCGACCTCTGTGACTATTTTGGCTGTCCTTGTACAGAGAACAGATTGAGAAGAAGTATAACAGAGTGTATAGTTGTATAAGACCCATAAGGCGCCAGAAAGGAGACACTTATCTGAACCCTCTTCAGAAAAGAGACAATACCAGTCTTGTGGTTTGAGCAAGAGCCAAGTAACTAAGTCTGTGCAAGGAGGAAAGCTTAACAAAGGTGAAGAAAAAGAAAAAAAAAACAGCTTTCATTCCGTGCAACCCCCCCTCAAGACCACCAGCAGGGGACACTGCGCAGGCACGGATGGGAGGAGAACAAATTATAATATGAACGCGGGATAGGTCATGCATATGTATAAGCATATTGCGAAATTCTATGAATATGTATTAGTTAAAGAAATATAAACCTGAAAAGAGAACTGTACGGCGTGCGTGTCAGATGGACTCAATTGTGTCCCCACGCACCCAGCGCTGTTTGCTTGCCTTTACTCACTTAATAAACTTTAATTGGATTCCTTGTTAGTATAGTGGTATCTCTGCCTGTCACGCGGGAGACTGGGGTTCGATCCCCTGACGGGGAGTCACTGTTTGAGCCTAAATCATTTATCACACAGTCCAACCCATGTACCAGAATGAATATAGAGTTTACCATGCACAGCGTGTTTCTGTGTGCTTTCTAGAATTGCAGTTTGAGAGCTATTTTGCAAACTTCATAAGCAGCAGGTCAGTCCCTTATCAAAGCCTTACCATAAAATGATGATATGTTATGAATTGGCTTTGAGGAAGTGGATTTCAGAGTACCTATGTAGTAGGGCAAGGTACTCTTCAGAAACTGGCTTTAACTATGCAAAGTTTTTCAGACTTTGGGTGGAGATTGGAATCTGCCTTAAGTCAGAATAGAGTAGATGCTATAAAGCGGTCTAATAGGTTTAGATTCTTTTTTGTTGGTAATTTCCACGTTAAGTTGAATTGTTTTTAAGATAATACAGATTTAAAGAGGTATCATACAAGTAAATAAAATATGAAAATACTCAAGGTTTGGGAGGAAAGGATGTGCTTTGGACTCAGCTCCACCTGGGCTGCTTGGTGTCCTGAAATCTAGGACTATTAGCAGCATTTACAGATTTTTATAGTAGGTTTGATGCAATTGAGATAAAGAATTGTCTTCTGTTTTCATACATCCAGGAATTTTGGGCTCCCTGAATTGCCCTCTCAATTTATACAGTGATTAGTCTGGACTAGCGTAGCTTCGTGACATAGAAATTTGTATTTTCAACCATCTGTAGTTCTGAAAATAGATATATGGAAGCCCTAAGATCACGTGGTTCCTTTGTCATGAGGCTCTATCTGTTGTAAATCAGTCTTTATCTCTAACTGCTGTGCCTTTGGAAAGCCTCATTTCTTGAAATGTTATGACTGCATACAAAACCACGTGCTGAACATCCTCATTCAATTAATATAGCAGCCATCATTGTTTCCTCTGTCTTGTGTTTGGAAGCAGAACCCAGTGAGAATATTGCACACAAGGTTTTTTAAAAATAGCTATACGTAACTCAAAAATATAGTTTGTATTAGACCACAAATGCAAGCTTATAAAGTTCAGAGAGTAAATAAATGTTTCAGTAAAGTGAATTCAGCGTAACTGTAACTTTTTAATAATCAAAACAAATTCCTAAAGATTTCATAGTATTTTATAAATACACAATAGAAAACTAGCATCTTAATGATTAAGATAGTGATTATTTGCCCTTTTTCTTCCAGACCAGACCCCAAAACTTGAGCTATCTGTTCTAGAATGGTTGGTTTCAGGGTTTGATTTTTTTAGTGTTTTTTTGTTGTTTGTTTGGTTGGTTTGGTTTTTTTTTGGGGGGGGGGTTGATGTTATGGGAGTTTTTTATTGTTTACAGACAGAATTACACATTTGATATCCACAGTATTGTGCCTTCATCGTCTTTTGCAGCTACCTTTGTGGTTTATTTGCCAAATTCATTGTAGGTGATAGTCAGAATGTTTCACTTTAAGATAAACTGGCATGACTTCAGATAGTTTCAAAAATACACTCCCAACAGTTCAAATAGGGCGCTTCCATTTACTCCACTCAATTGATTTTACTTTCAATTTGTCTGACAAATTTCAACTGTTATTTTGTAATGCAGTTTACAGGTAGTTTCATGTTAGGCATAGGGAAAAAGAAAAAAAAGAAAAAGCAATGAAGTTAAATATGTGCATTACATTATGTTAAAATATCATTACATGTATGGCTGACACACTTGCAGTGTTCTGTAGAGAATTTTTGCAACATTCCCTGTTTGTTTAATCACTTAGATGTCTGCAAATCTCAGCACAGAAGTCCTTACAACAATTTTTCCTGAAGTGATCTAATTTTCCTCCTTTTAAAGAAAGCCAGGATGTGCAAAAGCCACACTGTTTAGCATGTCACAATATTCCCCAACACTGCAGAAAATCTGTCATACAGACTGTCAATATTCCTAGCTCTGAAGGAACATATTACACATTCCCTGTATGTGGAGTGCTGGCTCTCCCAGCGCGGCCATGATCTTGTCGATGTGATCAACCCAGCGTATGAATAAGGGTCACCTGCAACTTTAAGGAAGATAAGAGCCGGACTCTCTAACTGCAAGTAGGCGTACCGTCCACATGTCAGGACACATGGACAGCAACCAATTAGCTGTATGTAATCACTGCGTGCTTTGCTCATGACTATCTTGTGACTAAAACCGAGATTACAAAAGCTGTGTAACTCTGCTTAATAAATGAGAACAACCATACTCATATTGAGATTCCATCGTTACTCCAGGAAGTCCTACTCCCACTCCCAACATTTGGCAGCAGAGGCTGGTTCCTCCCTTTGCCTTAAGCTCCGAGACTGCGGTAAGCAGCTAGAGGAGGGGGAGTGGGAAACTGGTTGAGGGAAATATTGCTTGCACAGAGGCGGAGCAGATGCTGGCGTGAGGTCGCTCCTCACCCCTCAGAGAAGGCATTGTTTGCGCAGAGGCGGAACAGACGCCAGGGCGCTGTTTGTGCAGAGGCAGAACAGACGCTCCCCGCAACATGGACGCTGAAGCTGTGGCCACGTCACTCGCTGGGA
>NW_010157535.1:0-3456 GCF_000695765.1 Mesitornis unicolor
CCATCTATCCTCAAGGTATTCAGCCCCCTGAATCAACAGTACTGGTTAACTGGCGAGGTCCCAGACAAGTGTAAGCTTGCAAACGTAATGACCATCTGCAAGAAGGGTTAGAAAGAGGATCCAGGGAATTGTAGACCTCTCAGCCTGACCTTGGTACCAGAGAAGATTAAGAACTGTTTATCTTGGATGTGCATGACATAAGCAGGAAAACCAGGGGATCAGGCCAAGCCAGCATGGGTTCATGAAAGGCAGGTCCTGCCTGACCAACCTGATCTCCTTGTATGATCAGGTGACCCACATAGTGGATGAAGGAAAGGCTCTGGATGTTGTCTAGCTGGACAGTAGTAGTAGTCCAGGTAGTCCTGGAAAGTAAAGTCTTTGATACAATCTCCCACAGCATTTTCCTAGAGAAGCTATTGGCTCATGGCTTGGACAGGTTTACTCTTCCTTGGGTTAACAACTGGCTGGACAGCCAAGCACAGAGAGTTGTGGTGAACAGAACTAAATCCAGTTGGCAGCCAGTCACAAGTGGTATTCCCCAGGGCTCAGTTTTGGAGCCAGTTCATCTTTATCAATGATGTGGATGAAGGGATTGAGTGCTCCCTCACTAAGTTTGCAGATTACACCAAACTGGGTGGGAGTGTTGATCTGCTCAAGGGTAGGAAGGCTCTGCAAAGGGACCTGGATGGGCTGAATCAATGGGCTGAGGCCAACTGTATGAGCTTCAACAAGGCCAAGTGCCGGGTTCTGCACTTCAGTCACAATAACCCCATGTAGCGATACAGGTTTGGAGGAGAAAAGCTGCCAGGCAGAAAAGGACCTGTGGGTACTGGTTGACAGCTGACTGAACATGAGCCAGCAGTGTGCTCAGGTAGCCAGGAAGGAAAACAGCATCCTGGCCTGTACCAGAAATAGTGTGGCCAGCAGTAGTAGAGAAGTGACTGTGTCCCTGTACACGGCAGTCATGAGGCCATACGTCAAATACTCTGTTCAGTTTTGGGCCCTTTGCTACAAGAAGCACATCAAGGCACTGGAGCGTGTCCAAAGAAAAGCAATGAGGCTGGTGAGGGGTCTGGAGAACAAGCCTTATGAGGAGAGACTGAGGGAGTCGCGGTTGTTTAATTTGGAGGTGAGGAGACTGAGGGGAGACCTTGTTGCTCTCTATAACTACCTGAAAGGTGGTAGAGAGGTGGGTGTTGGTTCCTTGTTCCATGTAAATAGTGACAGGACAAGAGGAAATGGTCTCATGTCACAGCAGGGGAGGTTTAGATTGGATATTAGGAAAAATGTCTTTACTGAAAGAGTGGTCAAACACTGGAACAGGCTGCCCAGGGAGGGGGTGGAGTCACCATCCCTTGAGATGTTCAAGAAGTGTGTGGATGTGGCACCTAAGGACATGGTTTAGTGGGCATGGTGGTGTTAGGTTGATGGTTGGACTTGATGATATGAGAGGTCTCTTTCAATGTTAATGATTTTGTGATTGTTCAAAACTGTGATAACACAGAAACATGTTCTTCTAACTATTCCACTGGTATATCAAGAAAAATCAGTCTGTGTTCATGAATTTCCTAAGAATTCAGTTTTACCAAGACAATTTACAAGGATATAATTGAAAATGCAATTCAGCCTTCAATATATATTCTAGGAGGAAGACAAAAGAGAAATGTTGCCAAGATATTTCAGATTATCACGTTTATGACTTGCTTTGGGAGAAATATTATATGTACCTGTCTCAACACATCATACTAAGAAAACACATCTCAGTGTAATAAGGAATTAAAATAATTAAAGATAAAATAATTCCAAAAATCTCTCTTTTTGTGGCAGTAAACCACATCCTAAAATATTATTTCTGTACAAGACAGTTCTTGAACTGATATTATTTGCTGTGACTAACTTGAATTTAAATCCATTAAACTTTCTCATGCTTAAAGATACAGTCTTTCCCAACTTGCAATATGATTTGCATTGCTAACAAACAGATTTTTCATTAAAGCAAGACAATAAAACCCTGGCTGAGTAGAGGAGCAGGGTAGTAATTAAAAAATCCTAAAATACTGCTGTGAACAATTCAGGCTCTCATTCAAAAGAGGAAAGTGGTAGATAGCTGGTTGCTTTCTGAGTATTCACATGCACAGTTAATGATTTTATGTCTTGCTAGGTAGCAAAGTGCATTTTAAACTAAGTAATCCATTACTCTGGTTTCTTTCATTTAGCTGCTGCTTGCTCTGCTGTGGCTCTGAGCATCTATCAGGCTGAACCAGGCAGCTTGCTAACAGATTGCACTTCATCTCTCTGAAGTGAGCATAATAGCATCAAGAACTAATCACAATGTCTCAACTCATAGGAGAATCTTAAGCAACAACTTCTGTCACACACATATACCCAGCCCATCTGCAAAAAAACACATTTGCACAAAATACTGGATTGGCCAAAAAGTCTTTACAGTTTTTTCCTGAGTAAATGAAAGGTGAATTTTTAATGGGAAACAAAAAAAACCAAACTGTATCAAACAATATAGTGTCCACTTTGTTCAATTACCTTTTGCCATCTTTCAGGCAACTTCATGATTGCAAGCTCAAAAAAGTTCTTATCTTTTACAGCAAAAAACACTTCCAAGAACTATTCAATATCCTCATCAGCAGCGAAGGTTTTACCATTCAAGGCGTTCTGGTAAGAATGAGACAAATGGTAGCCTGATGGTGCCAGGTCTGGTGAATATGCTGGATGTGGTAACACATCCCATCCAAGCTGCAACAATTTTTGACGAGTGACCAAACTAGTATGTAGTTTAGTGTTAACATGGAGAAAGACAACACATTTGCAATTAACCAGTTGTGGACACTTCTGTTTGATGGTATCATTTAATAAATTCAGTTGACAGTACATGGCTGGATTAATGCTTTGGTTCCTTGGAAGAAATGCAAAATACACAATACTTTTGAAATCCCAGCAGACCGACAGCATAAAGTTCCTATAGTGAATATCTGCTTTTGAAGTGCTTTGAGCTGGTTCATCATTATTGCTCCATGATCTTTTCACGTTTTCTGTTGCTGCAGATGATCCATTTTTCATTGCTTGTTATAGGTTTCAAAAATGGATAATTTTCTTCACATTTCAAGAGAGAATCACAGATGTCAACACACTCAGGGAGATTAATTCCTTTGAACTCATGTGGTACTCAAATATCGAGCTTCCTAACATATCCAAGTTGTTTTAAATGGTTTTCAATGGTATGTTAAGATTATCAGCAGTCTCTCGTGTAATTAAACACTGATTGGAGTCCATCCATGCCTTTATTTTGTCATTACCAACTTCAACTGGCCTTTCTGAGTGTGGTGCACCTGTGTATCAAAAAATCTCCAGACCAAATTTTAGCAAACCAATTCTGACACTGCCATAGTTTTTGTTTCGGTCTACTCTGACGGAGGCTGTCCTGAGGAGTCCCGTGCCCCT
>NW_010157536.1:0-5284 GCF_000695765.1 Mesitornis unicolor
GGTGGAGCGTCTGCACCTGGGCGCCGGCAACGCCGGGCGCTGTCCGCTCATGCCGCGGAACTTGTGAAGAGAGAGCCCGGGGAGTTTGTGTGGGGAGCCAGGTCCCCAAGAGCCCGACTCACCCGGCACAAAGAGTCCCTTGGAATACGGTCTTTTCCCGATCCAAAGTCATTTGTATCTGCAGCCGTTTCGAGAGGTTTAATTTTTTTTGGTTGGTTTTGTTGTTTTGTTTTGTTTTTTTTTCTTCTATGGGCAACTGCCTTTTATGCAGGAGCAAGTTGGCTTCGTCATGGTACCAGGAGTGAACCGGCAGTAATAAACCACTCTAATAGTTGAGTGGTTGGGGATCAAACATGAAGCGTAGGGAGCAGCGAACTTAGGACCTGGCAGCACCACTTCGCCTGACTGCCTGGGCAGAGGGCTCCTCTGGGGTGGGTGGTGTATAGGCTGGCACCTTCACTTGTAAAAATTCCAAGTTATGTAAATCTAAAAGTTGGGGGTTGTGTTTTGGCTTTTTTTTTCTGCTTAAAGTAATGCTTCTGTAAAAGAAGAAGTATTTTAAGTTACCAATTGAATAAAACTTCCTAGAGGAACAATTAATAATTGCACCTGATGTGGCATAAATACCACCTCCTCTTCTCCACATTGTTGGTCAGAGTTCCCTGTGTTCCTATGTCTGAAGACTGAGTAGCTTCAGTTAAGGGCCCACACCTTTACAATTTACTGTTTTCCTATTTGTGTTTCAAGTCGACCTGTGGGCACCTTCAGGTTGAGTTTATAAATTCAAAAGTATGTAGTGTTCCCTGAGTGGTGGAGCATTTGAAAATAGGAGTAGTGGGTTGTTCTTACTTGAAGCAAGAAAAAGTTTGAATTGAAGTTTATTAATTACTATTTTATAGGATTTTGTAGAGAGATTATGTTGGGTTTTAGGTATACAATACAAAAATTTGTGCTACTTTTAACTGTTTTATGCTAGAGTCAGGCTCAAAATAGCTTCTATTTTGGTGGAAAATAACCAGTCTCACAATTTCCTATAGAAAGTAAGTATAGCATGTCATAACACGTAGTATCTTGGGTAATTTAACTTTGCAAATTAAATCTCTTAGGACCTTATTAGTTTGAAATAAGTTCTGCAGGACTGCCAAAGTTGAATGTAGAGTACAATACGTGTTGTTTTGTGGTTTGTTTTTGTTTTTAAATCCCCCACAGTAAGTATGCTGCAGCAAGCTGCACAATACTTGCCTTGTCTTTCCCTTCCAGTGATCCTCAGCTTTGCCCTGAAGGAAATACCTTTCAAAAGCAACATGGAATTCCTTTAGCTTACCCTTTAAGGCTGGGAAAAGACGCAAGTTGCAGCCCTAATTTTTACAATTTGAACACTTGCTTGTTAGAGCTTGTGAGCAAACACTTTTTCTAAAGTTACAAAACAGCTGTTAGGCTTATGATGAAAGCTTCAGTGCTAGAGTAGGATCAGTTAAAACAGAGATTTGATGATGATAGGCTCTGCATTATGTCTTCGTCTATTGTGTGAACTTGTGCAAATGACAATGGTTTTGCAGCAGAACATCATTCATGCCCAGCATTAGCTTTCTCTGGTAGTTCAAGATAGTTCTCCTGTGATACTCTCTCTATTAACTCCTCTAACCTTGCAGGCTATTGTTTTGTGTTACACAAGCAAGAGTTTAGATACCTGAGCTGGCATAGAAGCCCGGTTTTGTGAGGCACTATATAAAAAAGTGATAACCAACAGTTTCTATCTTAAAGAACTGATAGATAAGACGAAAGAAGGAAATAAGAGATTGGAATCTTGGAAGGAAACGACTGAAAGCTTTGTGTGGTGCAAGTTGTCTTTAGTGCTGTTATCTGCCATAAAGTTGAATTCCAATCCTGTTCCTTAATTACAAAACCACATTTTATGTACTTATGTCAGAAAACTGGGGGGAAAGCTTAGGTAAAAGGTTACTTCATTCAAATTTGCAAACCTCGCATCTTCCAGGCTTGACTTGTCTATTTTCTGATCCTGTTGCCCTACCTGAGTTTGATAACTTGGCAAGCTAGAGTAAAGGTAAACCAGGTGAGTCTGCTGTCTGGAAAGTGTTTGCATTTTAAAATACTGGTGAACTGGTTGATGGTCTATGAATATCTGCTGTCTGTCTTATGTATGTAGGGTGTAGAATCACAGAAAACAGATTTGTAAGTTATCTTGTCCAGCTCTGTTACTTGTGTGCTGAGGTTACCTGGTATCCTGAATAAATGTTCACCAGAGGATAGTGTACCACTTGACTACGGACCTGAATGACAGGGTATTCATGTACCAGGTTACACTCTGTGTACATCCTAGCCGCAGTTTCTCTTCTTCACAACCAAAAACAATTTAAAGGAGCAGTTTTCTTCAAAAACCTACATTCTCTGGAATTACAGCTTTGCTGCTTCCCTGTTTGCTCAAAGCATGCTTGGTTGCAAGGGTTTTCTGAGAATATAAAAAGAAAACAACTCTTCAGTCAGGTAGTGTGTTTGCGTGAGCGTTATAGGTGTGAGAATTTATATGTAAACTTGCAATACTTGATAGAACAAAGTCTCTTTAAAATCTAATCCATAATATGCCACATGCTACTTACGGTGTGTTACCTTGCCCACTTTACAGGTGAGGAAAATGCAAGACATCCTCTTTAACACTAGGGAGAAATGTATGCAGTGCATTTAATTGTCCCTCTGTTGCAGTAGTTGGCGTTCCTGTGGAGCAGCAGCATACGGTTCAACTCGGTGGTGAAAGAACTCTCTGCCCTGTTAGACAGCTTTCTCAGTTTCTGTTGAGGAACATAGCTGAAAGGAATACCAGATGTTGTTAGGGTAATATAGTGCACTTAAACATGTACAAAGTGCACCTAGGTGTTGAAGTGCACTTAGTGCATTTCTTAGTGCTATTTGATTTTTGTCTTCAGTATGTGAAGTAGGTGATACTACTGCATGTACACCAAGAAAAATTAAAGGCTTTCATGCTGTGTAAAACTTTGTAATATATAAAGCTAATGCACATGTATCTTTGACTTGCACAGCTCCTTTATTATGCTCTTATGTTTGATTTTTTAATTTTTCTCTACTGAAGTTCTGACATGTCCTAGGGTCTCTGAAACAGAGTTGCTGAGCAGGAGAAGACACATCGTAACATTGCTAGACAAATATGTCTTAATGCTTTAAAGTATATTCTGAAACCAGAAATTGAGGTGTATATGTATGTCTTGAAAATCCATTACTGCAAAGTAGCTGCCATTCACTTGTAAAGAGAAGTAGAAATTAATCGAAAGTGTGACTGATCCAATAGGCAAGTGTGACTGAAATATTTGCAACTAAGGAAGGTAAATCTAATTTTCTAAAATAGTTGATTAGATAAAAATTTGGCAACATCTTTATCCTGGTGAAACGACCATTCAAACAGAAGCCATGTGTGCTGCTAGAGTCTGGAAACAAATTTAAGGGCAAGTAACAAGATTCTCAGCTTTTATCCTGTGGCAAAGGAAGATTCCTCAACTACTTGGGTGCAGCTTAGGTTAGAGGCAATCACACTCTCATATCTAAAAACTGGGATTATTAAACAGTTGTAAAACTATTGCAAGATTTGTTATTCATGGGTTTTGATTTTCACTTTTGAGAAGTCAGAGCCACCGTATTTGAGAATGCATTTCTTGTCAAATGCTTGTTTTGCCAATGGCCTGACCTGTTCCTCTTTCAGTAGCTGGTGTAATCTTTCTCTTTTGTCATCTAAAACACAGTGGGAACAAGAAGCTCTACCAGTTTTTCCTCACTGAAAATACTGAATTGTTCCAGGTTTTTTGTTCTGCTGCAAACACAAATGTGCGAAGTCACTGATCTGCTTTGGGTTTCTAAGCCACATGTTTAGGAAACTATGGATTGGCGTGATGTAGTTTTCCCATGACAGACCCTATGGACGTTCACATTACAGCACCTAACCAAGCTCTTAAAAAGTCCCCTCTGTTTTCTCTTAACCTTGTTGAAAGGGACTGGTAGCATGGCAGTCCCAGGAGACTGAAGTCTACAGGCCACAGAACAGGTATGGTGTGGGTCATAGCAGTATTCTCTGCCCCTCTTGTCCCACAGGGTACTTCAACGCCATGGTTTGATGTGGTGAAAGTACATTATCTGAACATTAAAAATGTAGTCCTTCAATTGTATGCAAACATAATCAACTGTAATGCAGTCACTTTATGTGTACTCATGAGGTAGTTGCTCTTCTAGTGCCATCAGTTTTCACAAGCGAGGACTCACTGTGAAGATGTCTTCTCTTTATCTGTCTTAGCATTTCCATTTTGCAGACTTACTATGTGTAGGGGGACAAAGACATTCAGGAACTGATGATGTAAAGGAGCAGGACAGTCACCTTCCAACCTGCCCTTTGTCAGAGCCTATATTAATTTAACTATGCAGTTTAAAAAGAATAGTTTCTGAGCCAAGTTAAAATTGGTATAAAGGTTTGTCTATACAGGCAAGATCTGTCTCTAAGATAGGAAGTTCTGTCTGTAGTCATCTGATCCTGATCTCTTCCCTTGAAATAGGCAGTGTGTGAGTACTAATTGTAGTGGTGGCTTTTCTGAAGTGGACTAATATCACTAGCTTCTTTCTCATAGGGCACTGAATGATCATTAAATGCTAATGACTTTTGATTACTGTTGACCTCAGTCAATTTAAAATTAGTGACCTAGAGATGAAAACCACTGTATCTCATTACCAATTTCCTGAGCTATCTGATCTTTCCTTTGTAAGTCAGTTTTGGTAAGAGGCAGAGTAGAATGAAAGTTGACCTCTGTCTTGGAAAAAGGGTTGAATGCTTTCATGTTTGTAATAATATGTTTAGAAATTAAAAAAAAATAGCAGCCACTAGAAAAGAAATATTTTTTACCCTCCAGATTGTCAAGAGCAAAACTCAACATGAAATGAAATGTACAAGCTAGAGTAGTAGTGACGGGGAAGAAATGCATAATACGTCACTTTTGAATTAGTAGAAAAAATGTTTATCTTCTGTAACCTTGAATTGAATTTCTCATTTTGTAGTTGCAAGTTTTCTCGTCTCTGAGTTCATTTATAATTCTGGTTTTTACTTTGAACTATCAAGAAGCAAATTAATGTTTATAGAATAAACAGAGCAAATTCTGCTCTGGGATATTTTCTACCTGCAGTTCCTAAACTATGATGTTGGGGAATATGTCTCAGTAGGCTGGTAAAATCATCCATTTTGTGTTGTAATGAAGCATTTCACGTTATTTCTTTC
>NW_010157536.1:5315-20817 GCF_000695765.1 Mesitornis unicolor
CATAGAAGAGAATGTTTGTGTGATAATTAACTGTAATGGGATCAAATACATTTTTCACTGTAGGTTGTTTAAACATAAGCCTTTCTTTATACGGTTATAATTTATATGGACTGTCATTCATGCAGCAAGCATGGTATTGAAGTAGTAATGAAAATGCAAGGGAATTTTAAACAATGTTTTCTTTATTGCTTTAATACACATTTTGATCTAGCTGGGAACAAAACCTAACAGCGTAGAGAAGTCTTTTGTGTTATGTTGTGTTTGGGGTGTAAATATGAAGTTATCTAACCTCTCATTGGGGTTAAATTGCAAACCTTAAGCAGCTAAGCAAGAAATTAACAGGAAAGAAATTATAGCGGAAGATACTATGCTAGGTATATGAACAGGTTTGTGGTGAGGGACAGTGGTTGTTTATTCGCAAGGAAACATAGGGCTAAATGTTATTCTTGAATATAATCTGTTTTGATTGTTTTCTCTCAGAAAGGATATTGCTGTAAAAAATCAAAAGAGGGCAATGAAAATGATTGCAGATACAAAAAGGACACATTAAAAAAAACAAAATAAGGCTGCTTTGGTAGGGAAACCAATAAGAAATACCATGCAGAGACACAGCATACATTGTAACAAATAATGAAAGAATGAAAGAGTAGAAGACGTTTGAATACTCATTCTTTAAGCTTCTATTTTATATAAGTTTGTACGTACCTGTTGACGATGTTGCTCAAGGCTTTCTGCTTTTGTTTTCTTTAAAGCATTAGAGGCATTCAGGGAAAAAAAAAAGTAAAAACTATCTTAGTGTATAATATTACGCAAAATATTTAAATCCTCATACTTTAAATGTTAAGCAGAGTTAAGAATATTTGCCAACAAGTATGTTGCTAGTATAGTGTAAGAGCTATAGCAAAATACAATTTAGCTATTTTGGACTTTGGTTTAAAGCTTCTAGTGTTGCTTCAAGATGCAGTTCTACTCTGATACTATCAAAAAAAAATCTTTCCCTGCTGTTGGCAATTATGGGTAAGAAACACTCTCTTTTTACCCTATATTCTGGCATCTCTGAGAGTCTTTACAATTTTACCAATCCTTCTCCCTGCTTTTTAGTCATAATTTTTTTGTTTAATTTTTTTTTTCCATAGAAGACCTTACTGAGAAGACTTCAGGGCAAGCTTTGCCATGCAGCAGACAGAAGCGGGTGCAATCTTGGTTACTTTCAGTGCTGCCAAACAGAAACTTGTGAGAGAGAAGGCTGGAAGATTTTGTCAACTGTAATGCATTTTTTGCTTGAGGGTATCAAGAGTAGAGCTAGCTATCCCTTTCCAAATGAGTGGTTTTACAAGCAGAAGGGTTGGAATGGTGATTGGGAAGGATTCTTCCAAGTGACTAATTCATAGATAGTAAACAGACCTAGACTCCTCAGCTGTGTGGTTTGCTCAGTTTTTTGGTTTTGGTTTTTGAGCTTGTACATTCCATTTCTAAATGACTGCTTAATGTCAACTTAAATTCACTGAAGATTAGCAGTGGACAGGTAGATTTGTTAATATTGTGTGGGTTTTTTTGGTTAATCAACATGCATGCTCTGAAATTTGTTTTCTTGTAAAGGGAAATCCAGAATTAAAACAAAGAACGTTAATAATGCATAGGCGTAATAACTGCCAAGGGAGAGACTTGGCAACTTTACAAAAAAGAAATATATGCATTTTCTCATCGTCTGCTTGGAATTCATTCCTTTATTCATTATTTGGTTGTAACAGATAATTTGAAATTTTGATGAAAGCTTGCTTTTTATGGAATTGTCCAGTTTGTGTTACTCCATGAAGAGCCGGCTTATAAATGAGAGATACAGAAATACACAGCTTATTAGAAGAAGGAAAAAAATATAAAAACTTGGATATGCTTGCTATTGCGGTAGGAGAGGCTGATGTATAATGAGGAAGAGTACTCCCATCAACCCTGGAAATTGAATGGTTTCTCAATTGGAAGTTAAGTTTAGAAATTCATAATTATAGTAGTACCATACTATTAAAAGTTGTACCGGGAGTTGTGGTATAATACCACACCTGTGCCAACTTCACAGTGGTGTCAAGGTATGTTATGGTCTTAAGGGATAAATGAAACTGGGATTGCAGGTATATTGCACACATCTGGACTAGAACAGCAAAACTCGTACTTCAGTTGTGATTTCCAAGGGCTTGTAACTTGTTCCTAATAATTTGAAAGGGGCATGTAACTTGATGCATAGTATCTCGGCCTCCAGCTATAGTCCTTTGCTTAATTCTTCACCTCTGACATTTTGGATTTTATTAGACCAGTGTTAAGATTTAAGCATGGAATTTCCTATACCCTTTAAGTTAAAATATTTCTGGTTTGACTACTTTGCTTATAAGATAAAGATTAGTGTTTCTTTGAAGAACTGTATTTCCCTTTCTCTAAGTTGTATATATCAAGTTAGGTTCTGTTAATATATAATTAATGAAAAAAAATGAGAATTGCTGAAGAAGATTAGGAATGCGTTATAATAAGCTTTCAGAGATGGACAGACCTTTGGGTGAGAGAAGGTCAATTTCCTTGATCCTCTTGTCAGAGACAGACTGATTTGAACTTGGGATTTCGAATAGTCTTTTCAACAGTGAGCAGTTCATAGGTTGCTTTTATTGGCTGCTAATGTATTGATTTGTAAATTCATTAACAGTATGGGTATAGTAAAAGGAGAAAACTTTGTTTATGTTATGTGAAAATAGATGGAAGTTGCGGCCAAAACAGAAAGAATAGTGAGTGCAACTAGCTGTAATTCTTTGGTTTGGGTTTTGGGGTTTATTCCCCCCCATTTCACATGCTTCTAATGGGAGAATTTAGGAGAATTAGTTTGAGAACTAATGAAGTTCAGTGAAAGGTGGTATAAAGCCTGTAAAAGATTCATAGTTTTCTGTAGGAACTTTTGGAGTCTTTTGTGGGATTGACTCTATTTTCCGGTTGTAGCAGACCCTTTTGATGGGTGGCTGAAGAACAAAGATGGCAGTTAGGCTTTTTATTTACTGGAGTGGATTTTTATCTTACCATGCAGATGTTATCTTCTTGTCTACTGGGCATCTGGCTGACTTTTGGATTCAGGTGGAACATACTGCAGCTGCAGCTTCTCCTTCACTCACTTTCCCAAGAAAGCACAACATGCAATACATGCATTGTGTTTTTCAGAAGTCAGAGGTATGGTGAACTCCTACCGATTCACACTTGGGATTAGTCTTTCCTAGACTGAGTTGAACAGTCAATCCGTCTGCAGTTCTCTTCTCTATCCTCCCAGTGACCTTATCTGGTGTGTGTATAATCTTTGGATTTGTGCTGGTCATGTGGTTTGAAAAAAATTTGTGAGGGCCTTGATTTTTATATACTTTGGAAGTTTATAAAATGAATTTATGGAATAAAAATTAAATCTCTCATATGAATCTCCTAACCCTTGCAATCTTCTGTCTTCTGCCAACAGCAGTGCTGAGAAACAGATTTTCTGAAGAGTGCGTGGTTTTTCTGTATCTCTAAAGGTTTTATTAAAACTTCTTCCTTCAGAAATGTTTCCCTTTGCAGTAGCAGAAAGGTTATTCTTGTAACTACACTGGAATTTTACAAAAGCAGGAGAAAAAAACTTACGCAAACTCAACAAATGTAAATTTTGTGCTGAGAATACCTGCTGTGTCCTTGTCATAAACTCTCATCTGTGGGCAGTTACAAGCATCCCATCTGTGGGATGAGCTTCTTTTACTTTACCCCTTTTACCTCTACAGTTCAATATGGCTTAGATTGTTAATTTCCCTTCCAAATCAGTATTTTGCAAATGAAAAAAGGAAGCCAAAGAGAAAGGGGCAAAGGAAAGAAAGAAAAGCTTGCTAAAAATATTTCTTTGCAAATTGCATAACCTGCTTCTCAGTGTATTTAAGAGCATTTCCGATTTGCAGCCATACCAGGTATAATCTGCCATCTTCTTTTAAATTACTGGTGAAGGCGATTTTGCATTAAGATGTTGGGTTGTGAAATGCAGCAGCTGATGCACAGATGCATATCCTTCTGTTTTCCCCTTCCATGGGCAGTGACTTCAGAGGGGACAACTGCGTGTCTGAAAATGGTATCATCTCAAACCACTGCAACAAAGTCTCTGGAGGGCCACTGCCAGTGTATTTAGTTAGTGCTTAATATGGAGTGTCTCCCAAGGAGACCTGATAGTCTTTCAAATACCTGCACTTAGGTTATACAGTTTTAGGTTTTAAAGACATTCAGCCATTGACTGTTACAAAGCTGTAGCTGTGATTCAAGCAGTTGTGATGGTGTTTCAGTAAATAGCCTGAGTAATGTTTCTGTTTAAGTCAGTAGCAGATTTCTGTCAGGGATTTCAGCAAGGTCAGCCATTTCTTCACCAACCTTTGATCATTTTAATTTCACTGTTATACTCTTGTCCAGCAAAACTAATTAAGGCCAAAAGTGGCTAAATTTGCTTTGAAAGCAAAGAAGATTTTTTCTTTAAAACTTGAAAATAATTATTAAATCATATTTTAATTATCCCCCCCAGTATTTTACGGTATGAGATGTTAACACCTAATACCTAGTATTTTTTATTTCCCTGCTTTTGTTTATAAGTGGCTATGTTTGCTTGCTTGCTGGTTGTTTTTTAATACACGTGACCTTTTATTAAGGAAATCTGATCTAAATTTAAGTTCTAAGTAAACTAATGACTGAAAATTAGTCTCTTTTCCTATTTAAATGCTTTGATTGGTATAGCTTATATCCTGTTATTTCAGAAAGTATTTGTGAATAAAATTGGAGTGTATTTGCATCTCAAGGAGTGATTTCTGCCCGAGACTCTCTAAATCATTTGGACTTTTTCATTTAGTGCTTTGAAATATTGATTAAATATATTCACTCTGGTTTGCTTTAATCTGATTGCACATCTAGAAGTTTTCTTCTGATGTGGTTCAGCCATGTCTGGTGTAAGCTGGGTTAATTAGCGCTGCTTAGCGATTTGAGACCCCTGTCAAAGGCTGTTACG
Source organism: Mesitornis unicolor (assembly GCF_000695765.1). Taxonomy (NCBI): domain Eukaryota; kingdom Metazoa; phylum Chordata; class Aves; order Mesitornithiformes; family Mesitornithidae; genus Mesitornis; species Mesitornis unicolor. The sequence goes on from NW_010157536.1 coordinate 10,345, forward strand.
TTATCTAGAAACACAAGGAGTTAAAGCTAAAGCTGTGACCTCATCTCTATTCATGTTACACTGGAGTAGAAGCTGCGCTGAGAGGGATTGTTTAACTGCATCACTCTTTGCTGCTGATAGTTGATTGCTTTAATTTGGTTCTGAAAGCTATAGTGTGCCTTTACTGAACAACTGTTATGGTAGGGATTTGTGGGAATACCGGAGGCATATGAAGCCATGGTATTATTGACTGCATGTGGAAATAGCTCCCATGGAAATATTTAAACTCAAATAGATCTTTCTAACTGATTTCAACTTTTTATTACTTCCCTTGTGAAAATTCAAGCGGCATCAAGGAGAGCTAAAACACGCATGCTTCTAGCCAGTCATGCACTTATGCAACTGTGCATGCCGTTTATTACTTAGTGCTACATATGAAATGAAGAGTGCAAGTGCTGTCGCTTTAATGTGAGAGCGGCATACGTTACAATAGGTGTCACTGTGCGGCTGGGTCCAATCGTTATCGGTGGCTTCAGCTATTGGCTCCTAACGCTGGCTGACTCCATCTGCAGGGCTGCAATACCTACTGTGTTCCGACCTGTAAAATGCACAAATTCAGCTTGCCGAGCAGACTAGCAGTGCTACTGTGTGTGTCTTGCTAGCCCCCTTCAGCGAGCTGGTGCTACAGCCACATGTGTACCCTCTTTGCAGGGTGTAGTGCTTTCAGGCGATTCCTGGTTAGGAAATCTGGAAAGAAAGAAAACTGGCAGAAATGATGGAGATGTGTTTAACGATTCAAGTACTGGATCAAACTTAAAGCCAGTTTCTTACTCGGTGCACTTGAAAGGTCACCTTGTCTTGCTGGAAAAGAAGCAAAATCTCAGCTCTGCTGCTCTCTGTTAAACGGCTTCCACGTGCATTTCTTAATGTTCCTGGCTAGTTAGGCTGTCTAGCTTTACAGGCAAGTATACTCATGGTAGATGAGAAAGGAAAGAACATGAAATGTCTCACCTTCTTCTTGATGCTTCCAGAGACAGTCAAGAACAGATCCAAGAAGAGCTCTAAGAAGGGAAACAGCAGCAGCAGTAGCAGCAGCAAATTGCCTCCAGTTTGTTATGAAATCATTACCTTGAAGACCAAAAAGAAGAAGAAGATGGCTGCTGATATTTTTCCCCGAAAGAAACCAGCCAACACTAATACAACTGCTGTCCAGCAGTACCACCAGCAAAATCTCAATAACAACAACACTATTCCAGCGCCTAATTGGCAAGGACTTTATCCAACCATCAGAGAGAGGTAAGTTGCGGGCAGTTTGTTTTTGCTGTTTGAATGAAGTGGTGAAAAGTAGCAAAATGTTCATAATGCATATGTTTCATTTGTTAGCTGAAGAGTAATGCATATATTCATTTGTTAGCTGAAGAAAACACAGTCCTCTGTTCTTTCTTTGTGTGTGTGTAAAACAAGTATTTTGGTTATGGAAAGTATTTTAGTGTATCTTTTCCAGCCATTGCAGCTGCTTTTCTTGAGTAAATAAAAATGCTGCTGGAAGCTGCAGCATATTCGTAAAGATTTGCTTTTAGACCTTAGTGGAGATTTTTGGTGAAACATGCTCTTGACTTTGCTTTCCACTTTTTGAAAAGTTGTTATAAGTTGGGGGTGGGGATTTTTTAATTCCACACACACATGCCTCCCTTCACATCTCTACTTACTTTTTTCTTTGGTATATTTGTGTGATGATGTGTAAAGTAGCCTAAAACAAAGTGTGACCTGATTCTTATTACTAACATGCAACTTTACGTTTCAAGAAGTTAAGATTTCTTTGGTCTGAGGCAAGCACAGAGTTACAGAACGGCATAAATTAACATGCTACCTCTGTTTGCAGAAATGCAGTGATGTTCAACAATGACTTGATGGCAGATGTTCATTTTGTGGTCGGGCCACCAGGTGGGACCCAGCGTCTGCCAGGACACAAAGTAAGCAACAGCTGCATTGTCAGCTTGGGTGGAGATAAGGCCAGAGAGAGCTCCCACAGTTACACAAGGACATAGCATGGGAGACTCAGCTCTTCTGGGACAGGCATAATTCTGTATTTTAAAAGGCTACATGCAATGAAATAGTCTGTCTGCTTTTCTTTGTGTTTTTGGTTAAACAGTACACTTGTGCTAAGGCCATCATTGTAAAGTTAGGAATACTGCTTTGTGCTGCTGGTTAACATTACTCTTGAGATTTTCTAGAAATAGTTAACTTCTATAGTGGATATGAGTGTTTTCCAGTAGCTAATGCATATATGCCTGTGAGAGTAAAATGCTGGGAAAATGTATAATTCTGTTCTTAACTTTGACTTCATTTCTTACTGGAGTGTGTCTATGGAGTCTGTCAGTGAAGCCCAATATGCACAGGGTGGCTCTCCCACATTGTTTTTGTTGGCAGTGCTTTCAGTTTGAAGCATGAAATAAGATTTCCCTTTCTCAACAGTATGTCCTGGCTGTTGGGAGCTCTGTATTCCATGCAATGTTTTATGGAGAGCTTGCTGAGGACAAAGATGAAATCCGTATACCAGATGTTGAGCCTGCTGCTTTTCTCGCAATGCTGAAGTAAGCATCATTCATCTGCTGGATATGTTTTCCTTTATGATGTATATATACACTGGTAATGTCATAGTTAAAGTATTAGACTTGCATATAAACAAGAAGAAAGTAGTTGCTAAAATATTCTTCATTTTGTGTTTCAGGTATTTAAAACTTTTTACCTCATTTTGCTTTCCCTGTTTACTTCCAGGCACGCATATATTAGACTAATGTAGGCAGTTATAAATAACGACTTTGGCAGGGGATCATTGGGCACATTGTATACTGTAATGCCTATTGATCTGATTTGTCACTACATGTGTTACACCAAGGAATGGAGTTACTAAAAAGAACTGTCAACTGTAACAAAAAAACCTATTCTACTTCGCAAGCATAGTAAAAAGTAAAAAAAAAAACCACACAAAAAAATCCCCCAAAACCTAGAATTGCTGGGTTCATATAGTGACATCATTCCAGCTCTTTTATAAACTTGCTGTATGCAGCTCTTGTTTTAGAAGAACAACTCTTAAGTTATTGAATATAGTATCTGAAAATTAGATTTCTCTTTATCTGTCATATTGATGCATTTAGAAGGTGATAAAAAGTCTGTTTACATTAATAGGGTTTTTTATTCTAACGAGGGAAAAAACAGCCAGTTTACATGATCATTATTTTTCTTCTTGCAGACTGCATAAGAAATCTGATCTTTTCCTAAATGAGCATAATGAAGCAGCTTCCCTGCTGAATTGTCCTTCAATGTATCTATAAACTCTGATTATTAAAGAGAAATGCCCTATCACAGAAATGCTATGGCTTTGAGGGTTTTTTCCTTTCAGCTTTAGTAACTGCCATTGCTTTCTGATAAAGAATATACATTAGTATCTGATAGTGATCCTTTTAACATGCTGCAGATTTTCTTGCATGTAATGCTGTAATCACTAGCTAGCAATTTATTGTATTTCATAGTTTGTTTTGATTAGCTTGTGATTACAGAATGGTTTATTTTTTCTCTGACATTTCAGTGACACTGTAGGTGAACATTCAAAGTTGCATATACTGTTTGTTGCACAGAGTTTTCATAGGTTATCATGAACACCATGTTCTCTGCAAATATCAGTAATTGACAGGAAAAGCTGATGTTACACAGACATGGAATATAAAGTTAAGACAAGACATTATGTAAGCAGGTGCATTATGGATCCCTGCTTCGGGCCTTTCTGGTTTTGTGGGAGTTTTCTGCAGAGCTCAGAATTGTGCTTTACTTTTCATGCAGAATTTTACAAGGCACAAAGACCAGATTCTTGGATCCCCCTGCCCTCCCTTCCCTTTTGAACAGCAAATCTATTTCACTGTGGCTAAGCATGATTTGGCATATAAAACTGAAGGCTTTCTGAATTTATCATTATGAAATGTGTTCAGAGAGCAAACCTAGAAAAGAGAGTATCAATACTGACATCTAGGTCTTGGCATATTATTTAGCCTGTGTTAATTTAGGAAACTATCTTTGAGAACATGGCCAGAACCATGGAATTCTTCACCTTCTCAGCTTTTATTTGAAAAATAAAAAGACCACAATAAGTTAATGGTATCTGTATTTGTGGATATTGAGGTAACCTTGCCAGTGCAAACTTCCACTGATGCAGTGTGCCTAAACCTGCAGAGTACGCCTGTATCTGTGAACACCAGGGGTGTCTGCAGCCATGATGGTGCAGAGAAAGGGAAAAGACATTACTCAGCAGTGCAGCATTCCCCTCATCACAGGATCCAGTGCATGTGCTGCACTGGGCGGAGCTTGGGGGGAGCTGGGGGGAACCACAGTCCCCTTCACTCCTTACCACCTGGTAAATCATCCCCATGAGTGCTGCTTGCAACTGCAGTGAGCAGGGGATGGCAGAAAGCTTATGGTACTGTTGCTGCAGAAGGAAAAGACTTTTTACCTATCCCAAAGCAGCCTTGTCCTTTTGGTGCTCCCTTTCACAGTCAGGAGGGATGTATCACAGACGTCGTTAGAAAATACATTGTTTGTTTATCTGCGGGCTGTGTTGTTTGGTTGTTGTTGTTTTTTCCATGGACAGTGAATTCTTACAGCATAAATATTTGTTGTCTTTTACCATATCGTGAACATTCTGACAACAAACATCAGACAAGGTTTTGCCAGATATAACGTAGGAAATAATACTCAGTTGATAGATACTAATTATTCTCCCAGTGAAATTGATTTGGCTGTTCTCTGCAGTTTTAAGTATAGGTTTAAATTCATAGTCTACCTGACACACTGAACTAGTGTTTTTAATGTATTATATCTTATCTTGATTTTGACTATTCTAGTTAAAACCGTGGTCTCATCCCAGGATGAATGTGTTACTAAACCATTAAACCCTGTGGACTAGCAGAATCCTCTGTTTAAGAACAGGGTGAAACTGGAGTATCAGTAATGATAGCCCAGAGTTGGGGTGCATTGACAGAGTGAGAAATGTGGAATATTGCTGACAGCTGATCTGTGCTGTGTCTGTTGTAAATCAGGAATATTGGTTCTTCACTTTCATGAATATTAAACTAGCAACTTTTGTACTATTTCAGTTTAAAACAGATGTCATCATTCTTTGTTGTAGTAGCAGGCAAAGAGAAGTAATAGAAGGGAGAAAAGAATTGGAGAGCAGTGAGGAGAATCATAAAAATGAATGAATTGATACATTGAAAAATTTTGGACAGTAAAGGAGCTAAGCCTATAGCTAGTGATACATAGATATGCTTTTTATTGTTACAAATAGCCCAGCTGAAACTAAGTAATAGAGATTAAAAAAAAAGGTTTGGATCTCTGTAAGTAATTTTTCTCTATGTGACCTCTTAGATTTTATTGTATTGCTTGAGCAGTGTCTGTTCTGAGTATGTTTTTGAAGTGTGGCTTAGAAGATAGTAACATATGTTTGCAAAACTACCAATAAAATTATTTACAGATAATATATATATATACAGATAATATAATCAGATCAGTGTAGGTACTACTTCTACTTGATAAACGCATCTGTTCTACAAAAAAATTCATTGTTTGGGAAACATTCTAACTAGAAAATTTTAATTAGTACAAGGTCACATACAACTTCAGCTTTACTGAAGGAGGATACTTTTATCAACCATAACCATCAAGGCTCGCTTATCCCTAGGAAAAGTAAAATCGCATTTGGCATGGTTTTAGCACATTGCATTCGCCAGCTGCAAATGGGGCCCTGAAGCATGAGATATTAAAAAGAACAAACTGTACAATGCTTCATTTCTCTGAGCAATGAATCCCAGCAGTTTAGTCACATAAACAGAATTTCACCTTTATCTCTTCCACCACACTAGCATAGCAGTAAAGCATTTTTCCTTCTTATGCATTGAGATCAAGAGAAAACATTGCTAGTGGAGCTCTAGGATATTGTAAGCATTAAGAAACGTGAACATTAGAATTCTGTGCTTTTTCCTTTCTCTATATGCTTCATCACCATATTTAAAAATAAATAAATAAACCAACAACAACCAAAAAAGCCACCCACTCCCAAAAAAAACCCCAAACCAATAGTTATGAAAATAAGTAGCACCTCATATACTAGTTATTCCCAATAAACTTGCTGTCATTTCTGCATTTTTATTTACACCTCAATAATTAATCATTCACCGTCATAGGACATCCAGTCCAAATATGCTTTGTAATGTGTTCCAGACTGCTGTGTTAGCCAAGCAAGGTAGTCCTTGAGGAGCTACCACATGGGGCAGATAGCCTCTCATTAGCCAAAGCGTGTATGGAAGGAAGGAAGACAGACTTAGAGAAGCAATAGTTTGTAAATAACCATTGTCTACATGGCATGTATCCCAAATGTGAAATTTTATTCACCTTATCATTAAGCTTGTTCTCTTCCATGGTCTTACATAAATGGTTTGTACTTTCTGGACTTAATCAATGTTTCCCAAAAGCACTGCCTGATTTTAATGTGGAGCCATTCTTTGTTTATAATTTTTAGATGTTGCCAAATTATGCTTTTTGCATTAAGCAGCAGTGTTACATGCATGTGTTTTATTTCAGATATATATATTGTGATGAAATTGATTTGGCTGCAGATACCGTACTGGCCACTCTTTATGCTGCCAAGAAGTATATCGTCCCTCATCTTGCCCGTGCCTGTGTCAACTTTCTAGAGACAAGTCTAAGTGCAAAGAATGCCTGTGTGCTGCTTTCCCAGAGCTGCTTATTCGAGGAACCTGACCTGACCCAGCGTTGTTGGGAAGTGATTGATGCCCAAGCTGAGCTAGCTTTGAAGTCTGAGGGGTTCTGTGACATTGATTTTCAGACACTTGAAAGCATTCTCCGAAGGGAGACTCTGAATGCCAAAGAAATTGTTGTTTTCGAAGCAGCTCTGAACTGGGCTGAAGTGGAGTGTCAGCGACAAGAGCTAACGGCTACCATAGAAAACAAGCGCAAAGTCCTTGGGAAGGCTCTGTACTTGATACGCATCCCTACTATGGCACTTGATGACTTTGCAAATGGCGCTGCTCAGTCTGGCATTCTGACTCTCAATGAAACCAATGATATCTTCCTCTGGTATACAGCTGCCAAAAAGCCAGAGTTACAGTTTGTAAGCAAGCCCCGGAAAGGCCTTGTTCCTCAGCGATGCCACCGATTCCAGTCCTGTGCTTACCGCAGCAACCAGTGGCGCTACAGAGGCCGGTGTGACAGCATCCAGTTTGCTGTTGATAAGAGAGTGTTTATTGCTGGCTTTGGGCTGTATGGCTCCAGCTGTGGATCAGCAGAGTACAGTGCCAAGATTGAACTCAAACGACAAGGAGTTATCCTAGGCCAGAACTTGAGTAAATATTTCTCAGATGGTTCTAGTAACACTTTTCCTGTGTGGTTTGAATATCCAGTTCAGATTGAGCCTGACACCTTTTACACAGCTAGTGTGATTCTGGATGGTAACGAACTCAGCTATTTTGGACAAGAAGGAATGACAGAAGTTCAGTGTGGAAAGGTGACTGTTCAATTTCAGTGCTCTTCGGACAGTACAAATGGCACTGGGGTACAGGGAGGGCAAATTCCTGAACTCATATTTTATGCTTGAATGAAAGCGTGTGGAGATGAAGCATTTTGCTATGAAGAACTTACCTGGTTCAGGCCTACTGACACTTAGCTTTTTCTCTGCAGATATGTGAGCAGTACAAGTAAGAAGTAACTAAATGCTGTGGGCAAGTTTCTGGCTTGCTATACTTGTAGCATCATTGGTGATAAAGTTCAAGTGTAAAATTTAACTTTTAAACTGGAAGCTTTTAGGAACAAGCAAGTTTTAAAGGTTTTGTAAGGAGGTGCCTGTTTGCTGGTGATGCTGACCTTTTCTTTGCACCTGTGAATCACCAGAGGATGTCACCCTCTTGTATCTCAGTAAATGCTGCCTTCATTGATCCATTTTCTCTTTCTCCATTTCCTGCTTTCTGCTTGTAATTATTTTAGGAGTTAGGGGTAGAAAATAAAGAGACTTGCTTTATAGCTCTCTCTTCTGTCTGCTCTTCAGACTTAAGAGATTCCAATAACAAGCTGCTTTTGATCATGGAAGCTGAAAGAAGTGTTTCGGTTTTAAGCAGAAAAAACATAGGTTTAAAACTTCATCTTGTGAGATTCTCCTGTGGCCAACTGTTTGGGATGGCTGCAGGGCAACATGGAGAGAAGCAAGCAGCTTTCAGGAAGCTACACAGCATGCTGACATGACTGTTCAAAGTGCACAGACATGTTTACAGTGCAGACAGGGAAGTGTGCTTGGCAAGTTATCCTCAGAGTTTATTTTCTAGGAATCTCACCTTGAAGGCAAGGAAATACTTGCACATGTTCAAATTGTATATGCAGCTCTTGAAACTCTGTTCCTGTGACCTAGTTTTTGCTACATTGAAGTTGATTTACTATTTAATGAGCTTTTCTTTGAACCCTTGATAAATAAATGGGAACTAATATCTAGCATCAAACACAGAATGACTTTTGTTTGGTTTTGGCTGTGGTTTTTTTTTTCTTCCTGTTAAACATAGTAGAATCTGATTATAGAGGAACAAAAGAATGTACCAATCCTGTCTTGGACTTTTTTCTGTCATATGAGATTTCTTCTTTTTTTTTTACCAAACATTATCAGTGGAAATTTAGACAAAGACAAAAAGATTCCCAACTGTGATCATACTACACTTAGTGTATATCATCAGGTAACAGTGAGGAGGACGATGTCTTCTCTAATGTGTTAATGTTGTATCTCTTGCAACTGCTTAAGGTTACACATGAATCAGAGGATTATGTGGTACAGAACTTTTCCTTGTCAGATTTCTTTTTTTTGCCAAACATTCTGTCATATGTCTGTATCATTTTTGGAAAAGTATTAGGGATCATGACTCCTTTATCCGAAAAGGAAACCAGTATAAATAAGAAATAGAGGTACTATTTAAGCATAAGAGAATTTTTCACTGTTGCATTGGGACAGTTGCTTCTCAGAGACACACTACCTACTGTAAAGCATCTCATTTTTATTTCGTCTCTGAAGTGGGTTCTTTTTGTTGTGTATGTTTTAATGAAATGAGAGGGCCAAATGATTGTTTAGACAGACTGAAGATTAATGTTATAGTATATCAACACATTAATGCAGCATAACCATAAATTCGCTTGTCAGTTTTGTATTAAAAATGTTTTTCTCATATGATTTCTTACCAGTTTAATACTATTACTCTAAGTGTTTCTTGACGGCTGGAATCCTGGCCGCTGGCCATTGGAAAGTGCCAGTACATCTTTGTAGTGTCCAAAATACCATATGAAGTAAGGAAAACAAGCATACACGTCAAACACTTTATGGCCAAAGCCCAGATTTTCTCTCTAGGTAATAAAATGAGAGCCAGGTAGAAAAACCTCTGCCCGCCAAGATGTGTTCTTTTCACCCATCTTAGTGTTTAAAGTTTTATATGCATACATATGTGTGTATGTGTGTGTAAGCAACATTCTTTTTGAAATGTAAATACCCTCAAAATATATAGAAAAATGTTTTGGTTTTTTTGTAACAGATTTACATAATCCAGACTGTTAGTGAAATCTAAACAGAATGCTCCATGGAAAACTCCCAGAGAGAGATTTAAAAAACCTCCAGTTAATTATATTTAGATCTGCAGTCTGAAATAGACAAAAGTATAAATTGTATGGACTGGAGGAAAAGTTGCTGAAGAGACTGCAAAAGGGAATCTAAGATTGTGATGGGGTACCGGTCATCTACGTTAAGACAACATCTGAGCAACAGTTCCATTTAAATACATTTGAAAGCAGAGAAAGATGCTAATCCCCTGATTAAGTTTTCTTACAACAAGCGGTTGACGTAGATGTAATTATTCTGAGTAATGATCAGATTGACAAGTTGCTTGCCAGTAGCAAGCTGCATTCTGAGTTCTTTGGAAAAAAAAGGTGCCTTAGCTGGTGGGACAAATGAGAGAGTACTGCATTGGTATAATTAGACTTGGGTTCTTGCTTTTAATTTATTTTTTGGTCTTTACTTCTCTGCAAATAAAGGTGAAGTATCTACTGTGTTCACTGGCTGGAGCAGAAGTTAGGAGAGCAGGATACTGTGTAGCTGTAATAAGTAGAAAATGAGCTGTTATTTAATTATTTTTATTTGCTACTTTTATGAATTTTTTTTGACAAAGCAGGATGAAAGCTACCTCTAGCGTAGTTCCTCTGAGTCCATTCCAGGTTTTAGGAGCTGGTACATGCAAAGTTTTTCAATATAGATGATTAAAAATAAGTACCCTAAAACGCCTTTTAATGCTTATGGTGCCACTTGATTCTGAGCACTGCTTGTCGCTGGTGAGTACTGGTATATAAGAAGGTGGCTAGAACCATCCAGTACAAGACAGCCGTGCACTTATTTAAGTGTCTAAGTGT
>NW_010157536.1:20838-32598 GCF_000695765.1 Mesitornis unicolor
GGAGCATCCAAGCTTAAATACGTTGATTGACATTTTGCAAGCATCAGCCATATCAACCTGGAATGTAAGCATAATGTTGATAAGAGATCCTTTCGTAGTTTCTATCTTAAACTGTATCTGGCCATCTCTGCTACTTGTTTGATTTCCTGGTGAGAGGAATCTGTGATAAGAGAGTATAATGTAATATACTTTCTGCATATCTAAAATAGTATTTAAGTAAAACTTTTAATTTCTACATACCTATTGCACTGAATTGTTTTGTTGTTTTTTTTTTTTTTAATTTGTTGTGATAAACTCAGCTAACTTCAGGTCCCAGCACTCATTTGTGCTGGAGCAGTGTTTGACCTTAGCAGGCTTACAGCATTATTTACAAAGGACAGATATATATAAATATGAAGTACCTCATGTTGAATGTTATTGTACTGTATCTTTAATGTCACAGTGCAGATCTTGTTGGACTCATGAATGTGTATAATCACATTAAACATACAAATAAAAATGATTCTTAAATGGTTGTTTCTGGCAGCATCTTTGAAGCATGAGCTGTGAAAGCCTTTACTTAGTAATCTCTTCTAGTGATTTCTATTGTTGTGCAGTTGTGCACAGATATTTATTGAGCTTATGTATTCAGAGATCTTTTGATCCCCAAAGAAGTAAAAGTCTAAGGATAAAACAAGGAAGAACAATGAAAATGTTAATTAGTTACATTGTAAAAAGGTTGACTATTAGGCTAATGAGGTAAAGTGAATGAATTAATTTATGTGCTTTATGAAAGACCTTGTCTACTTGCATTAATATTTTAATGTTCTGTTAATATTATTAAGTTTGTGGAGATTAAGGGGGGAGGGTCTCATGTTAATTCTAAAAGACAGTTGGCACAGGAAAGACCATGGTTTTCAGTCTCTGACGTATCAGAATAAAGGGCATGTTTGCTGCCAAGAGGCTGTTCTCTGGTGAAAAGTTAAATATGTAATATTAGTCAGAATTCTGACTATATTCTTACTTAACAGTGTTCTTCCAGGAGATTTGAAACTTCATTTTAAATATTTGTATGGTCAGTGAAGCTGAAGCCTTACTTCATGATGTCCATCTCTAAGACTTTTCAGGTGCTACTAACCAAAGATAAGAAATACTCCACAGTGTGATATAGAAACATGGAAATTTAATTGAGGAAGTCTTCCCCAGTAAAAACAGTACCTTCAGACTTCATCCAAAATTCTGATTAAAGCATATTCACAGGTGTCAAACTTGTCACTTTTGGTAAGTTGTCTTTCTGGAATTCTTGCTGCAATACTTGATACCACATTACTACATTCTTGATCCGAATTCCCTTATGTGACCAGTGCTTCTTATTAGGTTGGAACTGGCTTCAAACGGGAACTATCCTATGCCTTGTTCTGTCTAATGATACCAGCTCTTAAATGTGTGGTAGGTATCAGTGTGATTTGGTACAGGAAGGACCACGCTGGCAGCAGCAGTCTAGCTATAGGTAGGTTACAGGAGATCAGTGCTGCTAGTAGCCTCAGTTTCTCTGATACACAGGTAAGAACTAGGCGAACAAGATGAATAAAGGATGCCCTATCTCATCCAAAGGGACATTCTCCTCTATTTCTGGCTGAAATCTGGCAGAAGTGCTAGGACACTTGCTTTGGAAATTGGTATTAGGTAGAGCTGAGTCAGTCTCTTGCACTGTGTTCAGTGATGCAGAGAGGTATATATGTAGTCACACCAGGAAAAAAAGTGATAGGATGTTTCTGAGTTTGGGAGGAAGAAGACTCTGAGAGTTAAATTCAGTTGTTTGTCACACAGGTAAATTCCTACTTCGAGAAAGACTCTGTTCCCAGTTAGTTGGAAACTCCTCAGGAGCCACTGCCTCTCATAAAGGCAAGGTCCCATATAAAACAGGCTCCTTACAAGTGATTGGCTCTCGGGGAGTAGGAACTCAAGATTTGTTTGCCTCTGCTAGGCAAGACTTCTTATCCTACAGCCCAGGACAAGCCTGTACCTCCTTAAAGAAGCCAGCTGGGACTGCCATAAACAGGAGGGTCTGTTTGGACCTCTCAAGCTCAGCACTCAGTGGAAGCTGAGCTCCTGGAGCCAGTTCCTGGCACAGGAATGAAACAAGGTCTTCAGCCCATCAGCAGTATTTGGCCACTGACAGAAGCAGCAGCTTTTAAGCCAGCCTATTCTACCACGCTTGCAAGCAATCAGTGGGAACAGAAATACCTGCTGATTTCCTGAGAGCAATGAAAGGAGATACTTTTTCATATGGCAGTGTGACCACGTTCAAAATAAAATTTAAAATAGGCTTTTTGGCATGCTGCTCCTTTTCCAGAAGTCTGAATTTATTTTCTCCCCAAAACTTCCTCATAAAGTGAGGCCCTGGCCTGATTGAAATTAGTAGGAGTTGTCCTAGTGACTTCAATAAACCCAGGGCTTTCATTTGCAATGTTCAATTTGTGTGATTGTTCTCAAATAGCAACATAAAACTGTCCAAGAAAGAGAAATTAATTTTGAAATCCCACTGTAATCTGATGGGTAGAAACCTTTCTATTAGATCTTTGAAAACTCCAGCTCATAAGATCTTATACGCCTGCCCCCAAGCTTGAGTCTATAGACAGAACAGTAAGTCAGTATGAGGCTTTATGTAGATTTTTACAGTTTGTATATGGAATTCATAGCACATGAGATGCATGGTATTGATAAAGTATTTCTAAGATTCGAAAGTGCGTGTAAGTTGCCCATAGTCTGTTCAGCATGAAGGAGAAACAAAAGCAGCTATTTTGCTTGAAGGCACTGGTACTTTGAAAGAGGTTCTTGAAGTCTGCTGAGCTTGTTGATAGCATCAGAAATGCATTTATATTAAATCTTTAATTGTAGCCTTTTGAAATTAGCTTTCTAGTTGTTTTCTATAGGCAAAGATAACATGGTTGGCCTTCAGGTGTCCTCCATCCTGGTCCAATAGGGTTTACATTTGAACAGATACCAGCAATTGCAGTTTTCTAGATCTCATCATAAAGCTTCACAGTAATGTTAAGTGCTGCTTGGAGAGTATTAGCATTTCAGAAATTGTCATGGCTGGTTTTAGCCTAACAACAAACTGGGCTTGCATGGGGAAGTATCTTCAGTGGTGATGCTGTAAGTACAGAGGAAGGGTTTCCTTTTCTCTGAGGGGGAAGCACCTTGTGTTTCCTTATGCTGACAGCAACCATGTGCTGAATATCATGTCTAACACTTCAGCAGCCATGTAGGACTGGAAGGCATAAAATGCAATGAGGAACCACAGCACGAAGGCAGCAGTGGAAGCTCCCAGCTGCAAGACTGTGGTGAGTAAGCTGATTTCATGGGCCAAAGAACTGGCATCCTGTGTCATAATGCTCTCTGTGATGGAAGGTTGTAGCTGGGCTGCTGAATAGCATGTGATTGTGAATTTTCACAGCTGTGAGTCCTGTTTTGCATTTTATTGCTGTTCTGGGAGGGTCTCCAGCTCTTTACCCTGAGCTGGTGAGCTGCTTGCATGCTCTCCTGAATGTGCTGAATGCTGACCTAGCATGGCAGGAGACAGCAGGATAACTCTTATGTATGTGTGTACATGTATGTCAGTGTTCCTTAGCCTCACTTTCTCCAGCTGATTGCTGTTGTGGTTGAAAGGGAAAATAAGCATTAATTCACTTTTTTGTAGGGTACAAGAACTCTGATTCTGCAAAAGTCTTTACAAAGTCAGCAGTCCCAGTGGGCTCAGGGGAGGTGGTAGGTGACAGGATTTGCATCTACCTTAAAAGCATACATGGAAACATCTTTCTTCTCTAATGCCTTGTGAAAGTTGTGATGCAATAAAATAAATTCATAGCAAGCTGAAACTTGGCATGTCTGGCTTGTTTCTGTAGGACTTTTTTATGAATAAAAGAACCAAGGAACTGGATTTAACTTAGAAATATTAAATCCTGCAGAACTTGCAGAGCATGAGGGTAGCACAATATAAAGGCATTTCCAGATGTGAGGATATCTCTTTTTAGTTGCAGTCTTAAACTAAGATGTTCTTGCTTTTCTTCTTACCCACCATGGCATGCTAGTAGTGGTACTTGTGTCAGACACCATTAGTGCTTAGAGAGAAGAGATTCTGAGGGAGAGAAATGAAGGTGATAGATCCTGGAATAAAGAAAACTATCTAATCAGAAACAAAAGCTCTCATCATACACAGATAATAGACAGTAAACTGGCTTCAGGGGAACTGTTTGGGCATCACAGGACCCAAATCAACAGACATGAGATAAGAATACAGTCATGACAACTATTGAAATTTTTTTCAAAAGTTGCTTCTGCTTGAGACTTTCCTAGACCCTACAAAGGGAAAAGTTCTTTTACTGCCCTAGAATAAAGTCTATAAGTGTTTTTTGCCTTTGCCTTCCATGCTTCACATAGCAGTTTCTTTACGATATGTCCTCATAAGCTGTTTTTCCTCCTCAGTGCCAGAGCATGAGCAGGCTGGCTGACCCTTCTTAGGAAAATAATTTTCAAATATAACCTGTAGTTGTCATATAAAGGACTCTCCTTCACCCCTTTATGCACAGTCTTTGCTGGCTGATAATAAGATAGCAAATTGCTGGCAGAGGGTAGGAGTCTTAAGACACAGTTGGGAGAGAAAGCTTTCCCTGCACCCCCACTGTGTTTCCAAGGACAGCAGTAGCAGAGTGCTGTATTCGTTTATCAAATACTCATACCAATTTAATGTGAGTCAGGCATGGGCTCAACATGATGCCTTTCTAGTGAATTAGCTGGGGTACACAGGACAGTCTTTTGAGAGTTCTGTGATTTCTGTGTCACCGTTCTGCCAGCTGTGGCAGGGGATGGATAATCCCAGATCTGGTGTAAAGCCAGCCGATGTTTTGCACAAATATAAACTGACAGAGTGAGTTCATACTGGGTCAGCATTTCACAGCGCTTCTGAGCCGTGGTACTAGAAGCTTTAAAAATCACCAAAGTGCAACATGAAATATTTAAAAGTTGGGGTTCCTACCAGTTCGTGGCAGTCATGTTTGTTCCCATTTTACAAGCAGAACTCCACAGTGGTCATCGATATCACTAGCTCTCAGTTACTGGGAAAAGGCAGAGGCTGAAAACAAGAGCTTTAAAGACTAGTTGTGGAATCGACAGTAAAATGAGTTGAATGATACTGTGGCGTTCTGATTCCTTCCAAACATTTTCCAGTAGTGCAATCTGTACTGGCAGACTTGTCACTGGTTGAAGGTGGATTTTCATGCAGTAGAATATGACTGAGAGCAAACACCTACTGTTTCCCACCTAGGGAAGCTGAAACATGCCTGCCTTTGTAAGAAGGAGGAGAGTCTCTTTTAAGCACTGCCAAAAAAGTGAAATTAATTGAACTAAAGCTTGGAATGAAATGTGAGTGTGACTTCATCTGGGAGGCAGGCTTACAGAATGAAATTTAAAAATATGCAACACAGGAAGGAACTAGTGTGTTAGCTTACAGTAGGACTGGTAAATTAGTAAGGATAGTCTACCCATAATTTCAGTGAGCTGGGACAGACAGCTAGGAGAGAGGAAGATGCATATAAAAAAACCCCAATACCTGTGTAGTCAGGCAGAAATCAGAACCCTTCAAAGCAAAAAAAGCCTCGGCCAAGTTAAGGGAGAAGAAATTTTCTACCCTTGGTTTCTGCCATTTGTCATGCTGCTCAAGTGATTGTGTAGATGCCATGCTTTTGCTAAGCTCCTGTTAGGACACTTTAGTTAGAGAAATGAATTACTTCAGAAGGCCAGAATGAGGTCTTTCAAAGGTCATTATAAGAACTGGTTTCTCATCAATATACTACTTGATTGGAGGAAACTACTCAAAATTGCAGGGCTTTGATTGCTGAGGGGGAAGCTTTTAACTGCTTCCTGCTGTTCTGTCATTTTGTGCTAACCCTGAATGGCCCTGTTAAATTGATGTCCTGTTTCCCATTCACTGCCCACAAATCACTCTTCTTCTGTTAATAGAAGAAATATTTGCACATTATAGGAATTGGAGTGGCTAAACAGTGAATCTTAAAGCCAATAAAGAACTCAAAAGAATTTACCTAGTGATCAAGGTGTTGATTTCTGCAGCCCCCCTCACCAAGAACTTAGTAATATTCAGCTGAGAACTTCATTAAAAAATATACAACCTCATATCTGCCTTAAGAGAAACTTGGCACAAATACTGGTCCCAAACAATGCAATGTGAGTCAGTCTGATTTCTGTGTGATAACTAATTTCTTGCAGCTAATCAGAAGATAAAGGCTAGGAGTGATGCAGCTGTTCAGGCAATGAGGTGTCATTGCTGATGCTGTGTGACACTGAGTGTTGGTGCTGTGGGTCAGGTCAGCAATGAGAACAGCACAACAGCTCTGTTTTGTCAGGACAGCAATCCTTTGAGAGAGTGCCTGGAGCCTCTTTGGCCTGAAGAGGGGCTGGCGGCTGAGCCCCAGAAAGGTTTTTCTTCACTTTGATGGATGTCTGAACTTACACAGTCTTACAGATTTGCAGATACGTTCACTCTTCCATCCAGAATTGAATCATGCCTCAGCTCCTTCCATTGACAGCATTTTACTGAAGTCCACTTTTACTGTCAGATTAAACTAAAAGATGCTGACTGTGCTCTGGGTGACACACAGTCCCATTTGATACCTGCTCTGCTGCAGAGTTCCCCCAGCAGCAGGGGAAAGTGTATGTAACTGAACAGTAAATCCTAAAACAAAACTAGGTAGCACAGGAATACCCTGATAATGGTCTCAAAGTATTTTGACATAACTGGAGAGGACAGAGTGAGCGAGCACTTTGTAATCTATGGTGTTTGTGGTGGAGAAAGAAGAAAAAAATCAACCCTTCTTCCACTGGCCTTCAAACAATACTGTTCCCTTCACTACTGCATAGCTCTGTTTTCCCTGCTGCAAAAATGCAATAATGAAATTGAGTGCCTCTGCAAAGTGCTTTGGTAACTGCTGATAAAAACCGCTCTATAGGCAGCAGGTACCAGGACAAGCGCAGTAAAGCCCTGCTTTGTTCAGGCAGCCAAGATAGCTTGTGCACTCTGTCACTGAAAGATTTCCAATATTCTTAAATGTCACTAAACTGAGAAAAGTAGCATTACTGAAAATCAGGATGAAAGTGCCCTTGGGTGTAAATCCGTTCTAAAATCTTTGTAATCCTCAACTGCTTTAGTTCCAACAGATCTTCCCATAAAATGAACTGCCAGCCAAAAGGTAAATATAAATGCAAAATATCCCCAAAGCAAACATGTTACTAGCTTTTAGAACAAGTCCATTTAAATAATATGAAAATGTATTAAAGAAACCGAATCTATTCCGCTTTATGTTTAAAGATGAATTAATGCAAATATCACAGGTTTATCCTGTGATACCCTCCCTTGAGATGAGTCACTGGGGAAGCAATTTATTACTTGTTAGCTAAGATCGGGAGCTTTGAAGTTAGTGAGTTGTCTGTCTCAGTGAGTAGCCCATTTAATCTTGAGGAAAAGTGTCAAATCTAAGTTGGAGTTTTGTGTCTGTGCATTATTAAAAGCTCTATCAAGAAAAGGTCTTCGGCATGCCACCAACTAGCAGTACAAGGGACATTGAAAATGGTACGAAGAATTTATGGAATAATTTTTTTGTTGGGTATTAACAGTAGACACATAGCCTTGAAGAGAGAGTGTCACGAGGAGGGCCTCTATTATGCCTTAAAAAAGAAAATTATTACCACATGGCTAAGGGCTCTCATCAATTGATTTTCAGTGATAGCAGGTGAGGATGATTTCAATGAGGACTGATTGCTGGGAAAGCCACCAAAAGTAACATTTTTTCCCAAAGACGGCCTCCATAGTTTTAGGGATGTTGACATACTCTGGTTCCCTTGGCTGTGCTCATGAAATTGTTTCTGGAGCTGTGCTGTAACTGGATTAGGTAAATGATCTAGAATTAATTTCTTTTAATTTCAGCTTCGAATGTTTTACTGATTTCATGTATAGGTTCATCCTCTGATCAGTTTGTCGGCACAACTTGTGTAGGCAATGAGTTGTGACTTGTTAGGTAATAGAAGCAGCTACCTCTTACAGGCTATTTCCCTGCACAGAAAATTTTAAAAGCTGTTGTCTGAAACGCCAGACCAATCAAGTTCATAGCAGGCTCCACCTTCATCCAGAACTGTTTTTCAGAAGCCAATTTTTCTACTCTTTAACTACAAATCAGACTCTCAGCTATCAATCAGCACAGCTCCACTGATCTGACATACATTAGCTCTACACAGTGTCAGGTTTTAGCCTGAAGATACCAGCCTTGTGGTATCAGCTGCAAAGAAAATGTCTGCAATGTGGACAGTAGTTCAGAGAGGTCAGTATGCCTCTGAAGGTAGCTCAAAACAATAGCTAGAGGGGGAATATAAACTGTTTGCTACAACTGAATTTGCACTGAAATCTACTGATGTAAAATTCATAGCCAATATGAATTAATTTGCTCCTGATCATTTCTTAAAAAAACTCCAGCTTCTCCCCCTTTCCCCTAATGACTTCTATTGGACAGCTGTGGATTTGCAAACTAAACTGCAGTAGCAGAGTAGACATTAATGTGCTGAAACAGCACTAAAAAACATGACTTGAATTGCCTTTGCAACTTTAAAGTTGCTGCCAGTTTATACTGAATTAAATTTGTGATGTTTTTAATGGCTATACCTAATCTTTCAGCATCTTTCATCTCATTATCACTTGTGTGTGCGGGAGAAGTATTAGCCTTATTTTACAGATGGAGAAATGAGGCACAGGACATCTGAGGCAGTCCTGGAAATTACTATACTATATAGCACAGTCTCACAAGAAGGCCCTCTCTCACCTTTTCATGTTAGTTGGATCAGCTGCAAGATCTCAAATTGATTTTCCTGGTGTGCCACAGAATTTAGGTCAAGTTGCCACCAGGGACCAGGCAGTGAGTGAGATGTGCAGTGTTTCTCCTGGTTTGTACCAGCAGCTCTGCTGGAGTGGAGAATGTTGCTTTTTCAGAAGATGTCATTCCTGTTCCTCCTCTGAAGGGTGAACAGAGTTAAGACTAAATCCATAAAGTCAGTTTATGTAATGACCTGGAATTTATATATTTGCTTCTGAAACAGGAGCTGGTGGCTCTTTTAATGGCTAGCGTGTAGTATAAATACTATACTGAGCTAAAAACCTTTCCTCAGATATTTCACACATGCTGGGGAAGTCAAGGAGAACTGGGCTGGTATCCAATGGCAGAAGCTGGTTGCTTGTCTACTTATGATATACTGAAAGCATTAGGAATGATATGTGAGAACAGGAGAGTAAATAAGCCTATTTACCATGTAGAAGAGAGCTGCCTTATAAAGTTAGCTGCAAAATGACTAGTTAAGGGCTGCAGTTATTTGCCCCTCCCAAAACTGCAGGCTCACCTGCCTTCTCTTCCCTCATCAACCTAGGAGTGAGCCCTAGGAAATACCTTAAAAGGATAACTCTGCAATAAGGAGGTCTAGTCCAATGTACTCCTTTGAAAAGATTCCCTTTGTCTGAGGAGCTGAAGGTGTTTGTGTAAAGAATTAGAGTAAGAAAAAAAAATGCTGTAAGAATATTCTGTAGCTGAAAAAAATCAGGATTAAATATTGGGTTGGCCAAAAAGTAAACCTTCCTTTGGAGAATATCTGCTTTTGGAATGCTTTGAGCTGGTTCATCATGCTTGCCCCATGGCCTTTTCCATTCGTTGTTGTTGTAAATGATCCATTTGTTATCATATGTTTCAGAAATGGATCATTTTCTTCATGTTTCAAGAGAGAATTGCAGATGTCAACATGCTTTGTGAGAGGAATTTCTCTGAGCTCTTTTGGTACCCAAATATCAAGCTTTCTAACATATCCAAGTTGTTTTAAATGGATTTCAATGCTCAATCTCGATACATTAAGATTATCAGCAATCTCTCATGTCGTTAAATGCAGATTGTATTCGATCAATGCCTTTATTTTGTTGTTATTAACTTTGATTTGCCTTCCTGAGTGCAGTGCATCTTTAACATCAGAATATATGGACCAAAATTTAGCAAACCAATTCTGACACCACCATAGTTTTACGGCACCTTCACCATATACATTGAATAACTTTTCATGAGCTTGCACAGCATTTTTTTTTCCTTGTTGGAAGTAATACAGCAACATATGATGAAAATGTTCCTTTTGATTTTCCATTTTGAAATTGATGCCAAATAAGTAATTGTTAATGAAATCATGCACTTTCTTTTTTTAAGACATCTTGAACTGTTAGCTGTCAAGTTACATAATGAATTTGCTGTTTAAGATGGAGTTAGATACATTTCAAAACATGTCCATCTATTAAAAAACCCCGCAATTACTTTTTGGCCAACCCAATAGTTCATAATGTTTGATGGAGAAGCCTCTAAAACAAGTCAGAGAGAAATGAGGTAAAAGGATGTTTTACTGATATGGATTTTTATTTTTTTTCCTTAAAGTCTGCCTTGCTGTATAAGCTTCTGTAATCAGTTGGTGTAGTAGAGCATCCTGGCTCTAAACTCTGACTTTGTTTTGGCTTCTCTGGTAGCAATAGCATTCAGTACTACTGCAAGAGTACCAGCTGGATTCACCATTGAATTCTGGTAAGCTAAAAGGAAGTCTCACACCTGGCTGTGAAGTTTACAAGGATGGGGATGGAAAAGCAGCAAATTTCAGTGGTTCCATGCTTCTGTGCAGAATGTGAGTAAAAATGAGGGCTGGCTTTTCTCAGGCAAATTGCAATGAATCAATGCAGAGGAAGATCATCTGCAAACAGGATTAGGGTTGACGAGGATACATAATGTTATACAGAATCTTATACTCCAGAAATAGGGTATCAGATGTGAGGAAAGTTAGTGGGCTGGTTCAGGAGTGAAAATTGTCAACAAAGCCTTGGACTATGGGATCCAATACAAATTGTTGCTATAGACTGAAGGCTAATTCAGGTTTAGAAATTTGTGCAGCATGAGTTTTGTAGCTGCAGTTTACCCTTTAATAAAAAGCTGTTATATTAATAATATAAACCAGGCACTGTGCAGACTGGGTGGGAAAAGAGAGCTCATTTCCCTTGGCTAAAAGAGATCCCTCAAAAAGTGATATTACGGTAGCTGTGAGTGGGAGAAAAGAGAGCAGTACAGGGCCACAGCTGGGTGAAAGTCCGTTAGCCAAAGCAGCATCTTTTGTAAGTAAGGCCCTCATAGCAGAATTTAAAATACATCAGGTCTAAGACCTAAGTGACTTCCAAAGAAGACATGTGGCAAAAGGTGCTGAACAGAGCAGGCAGATCCTGCTGGCCCAACTGGCTGCAAGCCAGGAGTAGGGGGAGCATGGATCTACACTTCTGCTGGAAAGTTATAAATAAAGGAACATTGGGAAAGGAAAGGTGTAAGTCATGGAGCAGCCAGAGTTTGTTTAATGTTTCTCAGGATTTAAAGTTAATCACAAGCTAAGTTTACCCTCATGATTCTTCTTCCCACTCCACACCTCCAGGATCTTCTAATTTATAGTGTACCAGATTCCTGTGCTTTTCATGAGCATGATGTACGTGAATGGAGCAGTCTCAGTGGCTCCAGAAGCCTGACAGTGTTTTCACATTTCTTCTCACTCCAATAAACCAAAGCATTCAGAACTACAGACTGCATATCCAATAAAAGTCCTATGGTAGGAAACAGCCGCTGTTTATGCATTTTCATGGCTGTGAATCTCCTGGATGGCATTCCT
>NW_010157536.1:32629-44409 GCF_000695765.1 Mesitornis unicolor
GCCTTGCAGCAGTTACATAATTGCAAGTAAAAATTTCACTGGTTTGCCAGATTACTGAATCAGGAGGGTTTGCTTACTAAAGGACCGGACGAAGGAAACTGGAAGGGAGATATAAAGGCAAGAGGCTGTATAAACTGTTGGGCTGTGATCAGAATTTTGATCAATTTAGGAATTTGACAGAGGGAGAAGGGGAAAGTTGAGTGGTGAGAGATGGGTGAATAATTAACCATGTATAATTTAGTCAAGTAATTTTGCTGATTGGGAATTATCTATGTGTCGATTGGGAATTACCTATATGTCAATTGGGGATTATCTATGTGTGTCAAATGTTATTCAGCAGCTCTTTTCAGTGAATCATTTTTGAGTTGTAGCTTTATCCTGAGGAGTTAATTTAGGTATTTGATAAATAACTACTGAGAAAGAAATGAGAGGACTAACACACCAAAAAGTAATCATCACAGAAATGGTGTGTCTATAGTCTCATTGACTTCTAAAGGTGTGAGACAGGGAAAGTTTGTTTGATTTGATCTTTCGTCACTTTCTAGTCTCTGAAAAGGTCATTTTAAATCATGAAAACAATGAAATTTGACCCATTTGGAGTGAATTACCCAGTCCTATAATCACTGGATAAACCCAGCTTTATGGGGATATGCCTGCACATGATTGTGTGTACAAAATGCTCATCTTCAAACCTTGTACATACAACTAAGCCTATTTCTTTGACTTATTACTATCATTATTCTTACTTTCCTCCCAACCCCTCATTAAACTGCTGTGCTCCTCCTAGATTGCATTAGAGCTTAATCAAAAACAGGCAGTTTCCTGTAAAATATTTGCAATAGGGCCTAAGCATTATTCCCAAATTTAAAGAACGTAAGAACGATCTTTAGTATTAATTTCCAAGACTCCAAGGAAGATGCTGATGTTCTTTAACCTCCCCTCCTTCTGTAACCTTAGGCAGACCAATTGTTTAGAGAAGTTTTGTTATCTCCATCTTACAGCTAAAGTCCATTTGGATGATAAAAATCACTTTTAGTCATGAAGCAAAAATCTCAGAGACCTGCATCCCAAAAACTGCAATATTATTTAGAGGAATGCATGTTCCAAGGACGTGTACCTCCACTCCCAGATTCAGTGTCATAATAAAATACAGAACACAGTGATCTGCAGATGCTGCTGGTAAAGTAAAACTGCAAACCAAAACCAAAAAAGTAAGAGTACATATCGTTTAGGCAAAAGACTTAACTGGACAAGATGTAGAATTTTAAGTACCAACTTTGGTGACACATCAGTTGCATTTAGCCTGTTAATTTGGCATCCATAAGAAACCTCTGAATAGCCCCATTGAGATCAAGCCAGGGAAAAAAATTGTCCTGAATTCAGAGTATTTGGCTTTGCTTTCTTTTATTAATAGCAAAAGAGATTATACATCCATTCATGAAGATGGAAGTTTAAAATAAAATTGAATTCTGTATTCTTATTCTAATTCTATATTGCCATATAGTTCTCTCCTGCAGAGTTCATGCTCCAAGTAGCACAACTGGCCTTTCAGAAAAACATGTGCTCTACTCAGCTTCTGTGCATGTGTTTGCATCTCACAAGCAGATTGCTAATGTTCTTTTTTTGTTTGTTCCAGTGCTTTCTCTTAGTAGGCGATGCTCATGACAGTTTGATTACTTGGAATTTGAGGTGAAAATGCCCAGCCAAAGAGATCAAGTTGAGAGAGAGAGAGAAATCAGTAGCACATGAAAATAAGAAAATCAGGCTTTTTGTGAAGAACACAATTGCTTGTTTGCATGTTGCTGAAATGCAGAGGTACTTTTAATAACTCTTTAAACATCAGCTTTTTCTAATAGTCTTCATAATCCTCACGTAAGATTGCCAGGTAGTAATTTGTGGCTGCAGTGCGTATCATAGGGAGAAAAGCAAAGCTGCTTGACAGAACATCAAAGGTTTGTGCCGCTTAAGTTTTATGCTGCCATTGCTGAATCTTTCATGCTTGAAACAATGTTGAAAAATGATTTTCAGCTATGAAACCAAAATTATATCAATCTACTGTAAGGCTGTATTGTGGTTTGTTTTTTTTTTTAAAAAAACGTGACCCAGGCTAGCACAGTTCACTTACCAACCTCAAGTGTTCTGTCAGGATTGAAAAAGAATAGAACTGAGTCAGGAACGGTGAATGCATTTCATGCTTCACAAATGTATGTTGGGGGTAGGAAGGAGAAAATGCCAAAAAATAAAATAAAGCAGGTCAGTGCCCAAATAGCTAATTCTCATTGTCTTTATATAACAGATGTAACAGACAATATAGCTGCTCTCTGAATTTCCAAGGGGAATATCCAATGTAGAGTAGCTGAAATGGAAGCTGAATGATACTGTAGGCTTTAGTTCCCCAGCAATACCCCTGTGGGTGATTTTTTTAGCTGTTAATAAAGCAATGCTTAAAGTTGGATGCTGAGAAACAGAAGTTTGGGGGTGACTTTGCTTGTCATCTCTATCAAAATTGGGTCTTAATAAATATCTTGTTAGCTACTTCCACACCTGCTCTTTTCTATGCATAAGCCTTAAGGATGCACCAAAGAAAGGGACCAAGTGGAGAGCAAGAAGAAATGTGAGGTTTAAATTATCATCAGGTCTGTTTGTGTCATGTAAGGTCTGGAGATGTGAGAGACTCTGCATGTAGCTGCTGCTGCAAACAGAGCCCAGACAGTCTGCAGAGTGTGGGCATTTGATCTATGTGGTTGCATGCCCATGGCACAATGGGCTGTGCTACTGGGATTGCTAGAGGAGTCCTGTGAAAGAGAAGTCCTCAGGCCTACAGAGGGAGAAGACAGACTGATTCAGCCTGTTTGGACTGAAGCACATCAACCTGCTGTTGCTGTGCAGAAAAGCTGAATCACTCAGCACCTTGCCGCTCTGTGAGACTATTTGTATGATTCATTTGGAGGCTTGCAAGAAAAAAAATCCTCTCACTGGTTGTGACAAGGGGACTTTATCTAGACAACATCCATTCTGCGTTGCAGGTAATTTTTTGCGGTGGTTGTTGGAGGGAAATAGGAGAGATGCAGCATGGCTATTACATCCCTCAGATATGAGGGAGAGGTCCCATTGGCCTAGTGCCCTCAGTGATCCCTCTGTAAGGGCTCTTTCCTTCCACAGGCTGCAGGCTGATCAGCTGATGGGAAGCTGATGGGAATCGGATTCTACCCTCCAAAGCTCTGTTTTCTTCTCACTGACAAATATTTGCTGATCTTCTCAGCCATTTGCTCAGCAAAGTTGTGTTCTAATATCCTGATTATAATTTGAAGCTGATTAGCATACATGCACACAGTCAGCTGCAAACATATGGGAACCTTTCAGAGATTGTTAATTCTGAAGAGATGCTACTCGGTGATTAGTCACAAAGCCTGTGGTATAAATTGATACTTCTCTCTGCCTCTGCTCTCCTTGCCATTGCTGCTGCGCATTTTCTGTACCACCTCTGGCAGAGAAGTTGGAGGTCAGACAAAGAAAGAAATGAAATAGTCTAGCAAGAAAAGGTTATAAAGATAAATGGTACTATTCAAATGTGATGCACTTGTGAGTCTGCTGCGTAGTAAGAAGTGCTGCATGTTGATGATCTGCGCCACCTTACTTGTTTGCAGTGCTTCTTCATCTTCCAGTGTTTTGCTGTAGAGCCAATGACAAAGATGACATAAAGCCATTTTATCCTGGAAATCCAAATGCTTAATTTAGGCAAAGATTGTTCTTCTCTTTCACTAGAGAGGGCAGTCCTGTGCCAGAGCCTTGCAGAATTATTCTGTGAAAAAGAGAATAATTTCAAGCAATTAAATAGGTTGGTATTGTCCTCTCAGTATTAATGTATCTGTTCACCAAAAAAAAAACCTAATCTCTACATTATCAGATAATCTCTTTGCTCAGGAGGCTCCCTCAGTAGGATCTGGGGCTATGAAACCCTGCATCACTACTGGTCCTTCAGGGACTGTGCATCTTGGATGTTAGCTTGTTCCTGCAGTTAGTATCCTTCAAAGGCAAACCCCATGTGGTGGGGGTTTACTGTTTGGCACGGGGAGAAATAAAGGGGTAAAGCAGCATGACAAGACCAGAAGCCAGCAGCTGGTACTGTTTTACTTGTGCATCTGTATTATAAGATTTTATATGATTAAATTGTTCCACAAGGTAACTGTAATGAAGTTATAAAAAGTCTCATCAAGTTCCAGCTGGTAGGCAGCAGAATGTGAGATGCAGCTGACGGTCAAATGTACACTCTAATCAGTCATGAAAAATTACATTTAATTGACTTAAGTTTACTTGAGAGAGACTTTAAACCAGAGGTTTGGTCAAAATACCCTCTAAATTTGGAACTTTTTTTGGCATAATTCCCGAAATATGAATACTCAAGAGCTTCATATTTGACATTTCATACTGGAACATGGCTGATCCTCATGGCTTAAACCTCTCATTATACAAATGAACAAAAAAAATTATCTCTTCTACAACGTTACTCCTTTTATCTCTATAGATTTCCTTGGAAACCATAGCTTCAGCTAAGAAAGGCCTCATTATACGCTTCTGTTTTAAATCTCAGGGAATTCTTTTTTAGTAAGCTTTTATTGAGGATGTGACTTTTACTATTTTGTTTGTTTATTTTTAAATCTTCCTTCCAAGAAGGCTTACTTGTAAATATGTCCTACTTCTGTATCACTGAAGATTGGTGCTTTGGACAGTGTAACCTGCTAAATTTACTCATAATGAGAAGCAGGTATTCTCTATCAGCACCATCTCGTGTGTGTGTCATATGTGTTATGTTTCAATGAATAAAAGGTAGGGGAGGGGTCAAGATTTTTTGGTAGGAGTAGTTGCCCTTCAGAACATGTTTACTGTGTTATAATTTGTTTGCGCTTCTCTACTGATGTTTTTAAGGATCGTACATCCTCCACTTCATGAGTACTTCACAGCAGGGCAATTTATAGAAAAATGTGCCTGCATGGAGTTTCTGACATGGTGTAGAGCTTGCTTTCTGCTGTCCCACCTGCTATATTAAATACATACGCATGTGTACACACATGCAAAACTCCCTCTAGCTGTTTTGGTTTGCAGTATTTCATGAGTTTTTTCATGCTTTTTTGGAAGCTAGCTGAACTGCTGACCTGTTTGCTGCTTTGTGGCACAAAATCCCCAGGCTAATAATGCACTGTTGAAAAGAGCCTTTCCTTGGATCATCTCTAAATCAGTTGCCTTTCACTTTATTGAATGCCTTCTAGTTATTGTAGTAGAGGATGACTAGACATGCTCATATGACCTTCATGAAATTTGCATGTTTGCATCTATATCCAAGACATTTTAAGAAATTTTTTCTTATTTTAAATTTTTCATTTTATATTTTTCTTTCTTGAGTACTTCAACAATTGATTGAAATTTATTGAGAGGCAGGGAGAGAAGAAAACAAAGATAATTTAATCATATAATGGGTAAACAAGTTCATTTTCTGAACCCAAGAACTGTCTTCAAGCTCACCCTGGTGGAAGGTCCATGAGTTTCAGCATTGCAGGTGGATGATTCTGACCCACAATGATTTCGTCTATGTGAAAAAGGAGTTAAGTGTTTGTCAACTTTGTCTAAACTGCCAGGTTTTCCTAGAAATAGTGTTCCAGGTTTTAATAAGCCTGGAGACATTTTTGTCATTTCAACCTTGTTTAGCTTATTATATCCTGCCATCCATGTCTAGATAAACTGCAATGAAGGCTGCTGCCTCCATTATAAGTCCACATCTACTCTATCAACAAGCCCTCACTACTATGTCCATTATAAAAGCCCTAAAATTTGATCTGCCACTGATGATAGGGAAGTTTCAATTTGTGGTTGCCAGCCTGCAAAAATGATCTACAAATGGCATGTTGCAGGCTGTTATTTTGTATTCTGCAGGATGGTGTTCAATCCTCTCTCTTCCCTTCAATATGAAGGTCATTCCTCCCAATCAGAAATTACTATCGCTCTAAGTGACATGGGGAACTATACCAGAAGCTTAATTTACAATAAAAATACAGGCAGTAGAATAATGTTTCATGTCAATTTCTTTTCTGTGGTTTGACAAAAATGTTAATTTCTGAATGAGCTGGAGATAAGACCATTTCTTAGGAGAACAGCATATTTGGGAATATGTTTCTTTATTGTTCAAATTGGTGGATTAACCCTCAAATGATTCTTGCTTTATTTTTAGAAGGAAATATTCTCTTGTTTCCTCCACTGACTTTTTTTAAAGCAGCAAAGTGCTTACCAACCAACTTTTTACAGCTTTTATTTTCACCAAGCTTTCCTGAGACTGTAACTGTTCAATATTACAAATCCATGTTTTCTAGTATTGATGAATCTGGCTCTTGGAAAGTGTGAGCTACAATGATTAGCTATCTGATTAAACCAAGAAAAAGAGTTGCCTTGAGGGTTTGAAACAAGTGCCCTTCGGAAGATTTCATTTCATGATCTCCCTAATCAGTGTTTTGTACATTCAGTGTACATCCTATGCACATCTTTTAAATCAGTGCAGATTGCATATTGGTTTATATTGTTATCACAAATTAGCAGTACGATATCAGTTTCTGTGATGCAGAGAACTCTGAACAGGAATCGTTTGCATTTCTATTTGAGCATCCTGGAGACAAATATAATGAAATGAATAGCCTTTTAATTTAATTGGCTTCCAATGCGAGTCTGAGAATAGAAAGCACAATACATCCCACAGTTACTGTAGAAACAGTTGAGGTCAAAAGCTCAGCATGCAGACCCTACATCAGTCACCACTGTTCTTGTGCAGTAATTTTTTTTAATTCTCACTGCATCTCCATCAGACCCCAGGAAGCCAGATAATTCGGCGTTAGTATTCCAAGTGGAAGTGCTGGGTCATTTGTCACTGGTCAGATCATGCTATGGAATCAATTTTAAAAAGCTGCCACAATGAAAAACTACATTGTATCAGTGATCTTATGTATCAGCCACAAGAAGAAGATCAGAGGAAAAAAAAAAAAGAATGAATGAAAAAAGAGAGGAAATACCTGTTTCCTTCTCATAGAAGAAAAAAAGACAGAACAAGGCAAGAAAAAGTGGTACAAAATGGATAATAGTCTGCCAAGAAACCCTTTCAAATACAAATACATCTTTCTATTACAGATTACAGACAGTTAAGATTTATGTGCTATTTAGTGGAGCCAGCCTTCCTGAATGCAACAAAAGCAAAAAGGGAGATAATGTCATGCTAATATTCAAAATTCCTACACCCTTTTGACTGTAGAAATAAAGAAATATAGCTCTTGTAAAATTTTAGCTAGCCTAGGAGCTCATCAATGAATGCATAAAGCCTTTCACACAGTGCTAAATGTAGAAAAGGAATTTCTTTACTATTTTTGGACTGGCTAGTGCAAGATTTGTGGTGCTGCTTCAGCTTGAATTCATTCATCTGTCTGCAGAAAAGTGCAGAACTCCTAATCTGAGTCTGATCTCATAAGCTTATACTGGTAAAAAAAAATGACACAAAGCGCTTGCATATGTAGCAGGCTCAATTGTACAAACGGGATAACGTTAACCTCCCATTTAATTTTGGATTGTTCATTTTTAAAAATACAGAACTTCTTTTTAGGAGGTCTTGCATGAACAATTGTTGGCATATTTAGTATTTCCTATTACAACACTAAGTTATTACATGTGACTGTATTATTGTTATTTGCTGAAGGAGATGGAGGAGGTGGTATTTTCCAATTAAAATATCCTAGTGGTCAGTGTTCTTTCCAAGGAAGTAGAGGGCTTGAGTTCAGCTTCCCTCCTGTTAGAGGAAGTTCAGTCCTTTGCCTTATGTCTGCGAGTAAGGTGCCTGGGCTATGTGCAAGCCAAACTACTGTACAGAAAAGTACAGATATGCCAGGGCAAAAATAGGTCACAAACTGGAGTGTGATTTCATAACTGGGCAGTGATACAGACTTAGGAAGGACAGGTTCCATAAGCAGTCTGCTCATTTTCTCTGCAAGGAAGCAGTGCTGTGAGCAGAGGTTGAAAGCCAAGTTCCCTACGTGTAGACACTATCATCTGGGTGTTTGCAGCAGAGTGGTCTGCAAAGAGCAGCTCCAGTGA
This sequence comes from Mesitornis unicolor, assembly GCF_000695765.1. NCBI lineage: Eukaryota > Metazoa > Chordata > Aves > Mesitornithiformes > Mesitornithidae > Mesitornis > Mesitornis unicolor. Next base: position 40,751 of record NW_010157536.1, read on the forward strand.
GCAGGATGAGGCATCCCCAATAATGAGAAACAGGGGAACTGGTTAGAAGACACTTTATATGGTCCTCTCTGGTGCTGGAATGTCTCAGAAGCAGAAGTGTGTAGAAGAGCTTTAGACAGTGCATGTTATTTACATTGCTGTGGAGCAGCATTTTGAAACAGCTTGGGCATGGCAGTAAGAATTTCTTGTGGGCAAGGAAAACAGACCAGCAGCTTAAATCTGTCCTTTTAAACACACACACGTTCCCATTGTTGGCCCTATCAATCTGAGAGAGGATAGGAGTCTTTCAGATCAGTTTGCGCTCACAGCCTGAGTCCCTCCTCAGCAGAATGAAAAGCAGTAGTTTGCAACCCAGCTGCTCCTGATCACATTTAGTGACACCTGAGAGCATAGCCTGGCTGCTCAGGGATGCTTTGTCTGAACTAAGTCTTATGTACATATACATGTAGGTGTTCATTGCGAACTAAAGGCACTGCAGTTTGATTTATGTATAGAAGTATTTGAATTGTGTGCCTGCATTGAGGCAAAAAAAAACAGTGCTTGGGGTTTTTTTTTTTGCATTATTGTGGGGAGATTCTCCTGAGCAAATGTGCTATTGCAGGTTTCATGAAAGTTTGGCAGCTGATACACCCAGACAAATTGGGTACATCCTACAGACATAGTCTACGTGGACCTCTGGAAACAAACTGTGCTTAATTGATGTCAGGCTGCTGTGAACAGGTATCCATAAGGACTCATGCAGGTTGACTCCTCTGCCTTGAAGTTAAACCCTTAATTAATTTTAATTTATTTCTCTCAAGTATCCTCATCTAGACAACCCTCACTTCAAGGGGATTAGCCTCCAGTTTAACTCCATTGAAAAAGCTAATTGGGGAGAAAATGAAAGGAAAGCATGAAAAAGTGGATTTTTAAGGGGAAATCTTCAATGCCCTGGTGAAAAAGATGTTATCTGCGGTGAATTTGACACAGGTGGAGTGATACTGTGCCTGCATGGTAACATTGCATGGTGTCACCTACCTTTCAAATGGTTTCTATTACTGCTATGTTTCACCAAGTCCAAAAAAAGATTTGTTACTTTAAACCACATTATCGCTCCTGTTAAAATTGTGTATTTATCTTTCTTTGATAAATTATATTCCTCAGATAATGTTGGAACTAGAAGCAAAGCTTTTCCTTTTCTCAATACTCAGCTCTAAATATTGAGAAGTTCTGATCTTCTATTGAAGAAGCCAAGCTTCACATAGGACTGTTTCCTCTAACTTTGCCTAGTCCTCTATTTCTAAGTATTATGCCTTTCAGAGGAAATCCTGGTGTAGTGACTTTTTTAATATTTATCAAATGGTATAAGGTAACTGAGTCTTGTTGTCTACATGTAGAGAATTGCTCTCTGTAGAAGCAGATTTGATATAAAGAAAAGAGAACTTGTATTCCTGCAGTGTAAAATGATTCACACCTGGCCTATCCTCACTCCACAGTATGCTAAATAATGCATAAATTTTCTAAAGGATATTAAAACGTGGCTGTCAAAAAAAATGAAACTGAGAGGAGCTCATATAATGCACTACATCAAGGGGGGGAAAAACCCTAACAAACAGTAAGTATAAATGGAGCTGTGTCAGCCCTCATGGAAATAACACATTTTCTTCATAATCTCCTCATACATGGAACAGGCAGTTCCAAAGACCAGCTGTCCTGATACTGGCTTGAAATAAAATGAGTCTGAAAAACAGGAGAGCCTGCTAGCTGTAATCTGCACAATACCTGAGCACTGGCATCAAGGCATGAAAAGCAGCAGTATGTGCATGTTAGGGTGGTGAAGCAGTCAGCAAGGAGGTTATAGGTAACACCAAGTGGGCCTGGGAGAGTGCTAGTAGATTAAGAGCAGAGTGAGGCATTTCTGCCAGGACCTGCTGCAGACTAATGGGTAATTGGTCCTGGTGCAAATCTCGCTTTACCACAGCCTGAGTGATTGAAGAACTATTTCCCGCACCTCCCTTTTAAGTCACAGTGCCTTTTTTTGTATTGTGATTTCAAACTGCTAAATCCAGTCAAACTACGGCTGCTGGTAAAATATAAGTATGGGTAGAGAAATACTTCCTTCTTCCGAAACCAGCTTTAAACTGGAAGACAGCAGAACTACTTTATTACAGTGAGTCTCAAGGCAATGGGTAGCATAGCAAGAATTATAGTGGGATCTCTTTTAGGCAGTGTGATGTATACCTCTAAAATTTTTGCTTTGCATGTTGGTATTTATTTTTGCTTTTTCTTTCTCTTAGCATTCGTCTTGCTAATTGCCTTATTCTCTCTGCTATTAAACTGTGTTTTTATCGGATGCCTCTGCAGCTTCATGGGCTAATGGGATGATTTGCACCTTGCATTTCCCAGGAAGTAAGGAGGTTCCCCAGGGGTGTTCTTGTCTCTGCTGCAGGTTTAATACAGGGTGGCTGGCCTTGTTAGGAGGTGTTGTAATGGTAGTGCTTGATTGCTGAGGACTGGGTGGCAAGAGGAACAGCACAGGACTGTGGTAGCTACATGGAAGCCGGGTTGCACCTGCAGAAGATATGAGGAGTAGGGCTGAAAGGTAAGAAAGGTGGAGAATGCTTGCAACTAGGGCAATATATTGGTGGCTTTGCTAAGAGTAGCTGTTGGTAGGAAGTTGGATCAATGAAAGTACTCAATATCTGCTGCTATCTTTTATGAGCAATTCCTTCCAATTACTAGGTAGGTTTTAGACTACTGTTTCACTTTTTTAGGAAACGTAGCTATCCTCTCAGGTATGTCCCTTTTATGGGATATTTTTCTTGTCTGGGGCTGTAAAAATAATCATACCAGCTCATCTAGTAAGAGTCTTTGGTCATGCTCTGTCTTGCAGCAGGAACATGAGGTGAGACAATGAAAAGAGAAAGAAGGCACCTCAGCCTCCACAGCCTCCACCCTGTAACACTGAGGCTGCCTCTCACAATTCCAACATAACTATTTGCTATAAAGGACAAATTCTGCCCTCCTGTTTTCAGTACCATTCCAGGGAACAGCTGCTGCTCTCCATTTAATAAATGTCTACATTCAAATTTGCAAAGTATCCCTGTATGGCATATATGCATTGTGTATATTTTATTGTGGAAGGTGAAAAATGAAACAGGTCTAGTGCACAGTGTAATCAAAGATTTATAAGTAGACATCTATTATTAATGCATATAAAGTAATAAGAGCTGCACAGTAAAAGCAGAAATGTCACATTAAATGGTTGTTTTTGCCAATTTTCCACTAGATATTATCAAAGCACTATTTCAGCAGCAGGGTTGCAATACTGCATCCTCCAATAAGAAGACAGTGATTTGATCAAGCTCCAGTTAAGGTCACAAGCACCCTGTGCTTGAGGGCCTGTTCAGTTTCTCTTGCATAACTTTAAAAGAAGCTCAGCTGGTCAGACCAAATCGGTAACCAAGAGATACTTTGCAATGCATCCTTTTATTTCATTCCCATAATGGACAAGCTTAAAGACAGTATTTAAAATAAATAAAAGTGAAAAAGGAGGTGTTAGCACAGGATGGATCTGTAACCCTCTGGCCTGGGGTACTGCTTGGCAGAGGAGATATTTTCTGCCCCTTCTTTTTGTATATCTTTTTGTATATCTTTTTGTTTGGAGCAGAACTCTAGGA
>NW_010157537.1:0-4018 GCF_000695765.1 Mesitornis unicolor
AAGTGGAGAGAAATGGGACAGTTTCATTGTGTGAAAGATGGTGCCATAATATGAACAAGACCACACTGCCACAACAGATGGAAAAAAATTGCTGGAAGTGGTGGTTCAGAGAGCTGGCACCAGTTCCTGCTGTATTTTTGTTTGTGTTATGTTCAAATTCTAGCCAATATAAACACTTCTTATTTTATGTCACCTGCTGTTGTATTTTACTTTAGAGCTGTCTCTTCAACATTAGACTACTTGCCTGTGGAAGGACCATGTTGTTAGGCTGCAACATGAACTACAGTTTCCTACAGGATGATCACCTGCATGTACTGCTGTTGAAAGACGTTTGTATCTTGGAGGTCATGGCCCTCCTGGGCACTATATTGTCCAGGTGAGCTCCTTGTGTTTTGTATTTTGTTTAATGAAATGTTCTTGGCTGCAGAGCAGTGCCACAATCCTGCCCTTATTCTGCAGCCTCCTCCCACCCTGGATACATCTGGTCAGTGGGTCACATTGCCCTGCTAAACTTACTGACTGGGAGAGATGGCTGTGGAGCAGAAAAGGAATTGTTTTCCCATTAGTATGGGAGACGCTGGTGTCACATGCATATGGAAGGCATGCGCCATAGTAGGGAATGGGTTATATGGGTCTTTGCATGAAGCTTGACATTATGAATCCAGATGAATGTCAGACAATTGAGAGAATAAGGTACATGAGAACTGTAAGTTTACAAGAATGTGACCACAGAGGTCTCTCTTTTTGGAAGACAGCATTTTAAATGATGGATCTGAAGCTGGAAAAAAAAAATCCCAGGAAATGGCCAATATCTATTGTCTATAATTAATTTATTATCTCCATCCTTCTCTTCTTCCTTTTACTGCTATTAAGTAAAAGATAAATGGTATGGAAAAGAGGGCAAATTTCTTTCCTGATATTGTTATATAAGATGTTCTCTATCAAACTCTTTTTGATAGAAATGTTTTTGGTCAGACTTAAAATTGTTCAATTTGTAGGTTTAATTATCACAGACATAATGGTTGGAATTTTATTTATTCCTGCAGTTACAAAGGTTTTCAAAAATAAGGGAAGATCCCCAAGAAGACTCCAATTTATCCTGACTTGAGTATTTTTAATTGACTGTAGGGGCTGTTTTGTATGATTGCTACATTTGTACCATACTCTAAAGAAAGGATTTCCTCAGCAAAGGAGGGAGGGGAGCTCTGTATACTGACAGTTTTCCTGATGTTTTTGCAGAGGTAGTCTGGGAGGCAGAATGGCAATCTGCTCAGCAGGGATTTGGGAGGTTTTTAAAATCAAAAGCAAAGCTTTCGTATTCTAGTGGCAAATGAACATATTTAGGGAAGAGAAATTCGAAAGGCAGCTGTTCCAAAGATTGTGAATGCCTCAGTTTTGCGGCTGTGCACTGCATGACCAAACATGTTACTGACTAGGGGAGAATGGGGAAAGAAAGTGGCTTGTGCAAATAGGTTTGAGTATTAACACTCTACTAAGCAGATCCCTGTTGTTTTGGTGTCCTATGGACCTGAGATGGGGATGGTTCATTGATTTCTTAGTTTACCTAGGTTTTGGAAGCTTTGAAATCTGCCTGCTACTACTCATCCAGTGACTGCCCAAGATTTCAAGCTCAGCCTTCAAGGGAGATAGATAGACACCTACTTAATTCTCCTTTAAATCAGTGGGAATTAGGCACCACTGCCTTCAAGAATCAGTCCATTAACCCCTGGGGATAGACACACTGTCTGTGGGAGCTAAAATCTGACTCTCTCCTTTACTGTGCACGGAGTCTAAGCAGCTGCAGGATGCTTGTGGTTTAATCTAGTTATTTAAGAAAGCAACCACAAATCAACTTTTCTTTCTTTTCTCGTGCCCTTTAGACAGGTGGCACCAAAAGCCTTCTAAAAATTAGGATGACACACTATTGCTGCTACTGCAAGTGGAACACATGGCAACGGCAAAGCCTGGCAGACTGTTTTCATCTGGACCATGTTAGAGTGAGGCTAGAGCCCAGGAAAACTGGCTCGAGACCTCTACTTGATGTACTGAATTTGGTTTCCCTTCTGTACAATGGAGGTGGTGGTCCTTCCCTAGGGCACAGGAAGATGAGGAGAAATACATTAAATTTAGAGTGGCTCAGGTAAATACAACAGGAAAAGGGCTATAAAAAAAGGAGAAATGGCATTCTAGTACTACTCAGTTATTATTGTATTATGCTGTTCAGGGCAAGGGTTGTATCCAAAAAATACCTAGCCTAATTTGAGCAGCAAAAATAGTGAGTAATAAAAATAATTAAAGCTGAAGGATATATAAGATGGAGGTAGGGCAGAACAAAGAAGTGATAAAGAGTGAAGGGAGCATGCTGACTGTCAGCTTTGACATGTTGCAATTTAAGTACGGCACATTTCCTTGGGCTTTCCTTTACTTTAAAATACAGGTTTCTCTCCAACTGCTTTATGCAGAAACTGAAAGCTCCCCCTACTCTCCCCAGTCAAGAAGAAAAGCTTTTAACATCTGTATGATTACAGAGAAAAATGGAAATGGCAATGCTGAATTCACAAGGGTATTATGAAGATAAATTCATTCATATGAGTAAGTATCATAGAAAAAATAAACTAATGAGGCAGATCTGAGGCTTTCTGTTTGTTACCATTTCTTACACAGTCTGTAAAAAGTAGCACCTCAAATCTTTACGAACTGTGAACATAAAAATTAAATATCTCTGTGAAAAGTTTTCCTAAAGAACATGGGTATACAATATCTGAAGAACAAATTGACATTTACTGTCTTAATTGGGTTAGCACACAAGTGGTAAAGCAAACAGCAATATAAAATTGTAATAGTGATTGTTCAGGTCTCCAGTCTTCTATAAAAGTACAGGAAATACAATGCTATATTAATGGTTTTGGAGTGCTCACAGACATTCACAGGGAGACAGAAAGGGAAAACTCTACTAACTATCAATTTTATTGCAAGGGAGAAACAATAACTCTATGCAATAAAAAATAAGAATCCAAATCTGTAATTAATGTATTACAGATACACAGAAAAAATGACTTGATTTTAGTAGCCTCAGCAGCATTTGCTTTTTAGTGCCCATATTAAATTAAATCCAGCTTGCAAGAAAAAGTGCAAGTGCTCACACAGAAACAATTTTTTTCTATTGTTTTTGCTAGTAATAACTTACTTGTGTAATACCTGTGCAACATATACAGAAAGCATATATTTCATTTTATACACACATCAGTAAAAGTTTTAGCTGTTGTGGCTCAAGGCCAGACAGTGTGGGTTTTAGTGTGCAAGTAAGGACTAAGTGCACATGTTGAATTGTATCCTTTCCTATTACGGACAGTGTGGATCAGGGAGTGCACTGAAGTACTGAGGTAAGGCTGTACAGGGAACATTTCGGGCAATAAATAAAAATGCCATCCGTTTAATGTGGTAGTCATGTAATGGTTAACTCACAATGTGTGCTCGGTGTACCTTTTTTTCTTGAGACTGCCTATGAAAAAATTCCTGTTTCATGCAATTGGAAAAATGCTTAAGTCCCAATTGACAAAATACTGAGTTATATAATTTATCTTTGATGTAAATGCTAATTTGGTTTTTGTCTTTGCTGTTGTTTTTTTTTTTGCAAAGCAGATATTTTGAGATGGAAATATCTTCTTGTGACACAGATTGAAGTGTGCTTTTAACAGAACATAATTCCAAAAAGAAATATCCTTCCTTGAGGCTCATTCCTGATCAAATAGCTTAAAAATTACTTAATATTCTTTATGTTGAATACTTATTAATTGTTAAGATTGTACAAAAAGCATTAAAACATGGAATGGCAGTATTTTAATGAAGAAGTTTTTATTCTGAAAGTAGCAGAAGAGTTTGTCATCATTATCATCAATGAAGCAGAAACATTAATGTGCTTTCTTCTGGAAATAAATTTCACATATAGCATTATAATTTAGAATATACACCTTTAGAATGTGCACACTTAATCTCCCCAGAAATTTTGCAGCTTTCC
>NW_010157537.1:4049-113140 GCF_000695765.1 Mesitornis unicolor
GCTCTGGGTATTTCAAAATTCACTACTGATGCCACATTATCTTCTGTCTGGCTGCTCCATCTTATTGCAAAAGCCTTCCTAATTTTACATAATTTCTTTCTTCTGATGATGATAGCTTAAGAATTAAGTCATTATCCAAAGCTGCCATCCTGCTCTGTAACATGTGGGTTCTGCAGGTTACTGCTTAAGTGCTAGTCTGATGAGTGCTAATAGACAGCTTTAGTTGTTTCAGTTGTGAGTGGTGGCAAAGGGAGCAGTTGACTGGATCAGACTGGTGGTATGTAGCTATACATCACAGGTCTGCCACAACAGTGCCTGCAAAGTGTTGCCACTGCCTTTTCATATATTTTAGGAGATGACCAAGGGGTTAGAACAATAAACTCCTACTACCAGAGACAAGATGAACTAGTTACTCAAATAGCAAGTGCTTTCTCTCTCTCTCTCTATCCCCCCCTCCCAACCCTTCATTCCCTGTGGCCATGTCATATTACATACTGGCATAGCAATTAGCAAGCTATCTTCAGAGTAAGAAGAATAACAGAAGTGAGAGAGGAATGGACAGGTGGTGTGTGAAAGCATGTGTGCTCAAGCCATTCATTTTCTTGAGTGCAATATTAATTTGTAATTGTTGAATAAAACCCCAATCCTGCGGTATTTCCACGGTCTGCTGTTACTGTCAAATGCTGATCAGCATTTAAAAGAACTCTCTCCATCAGAAGCTCCAAATGTTGCACCTCTTTCTTTAGCCAGCTTAAGATGAAAGTGCTGGTCCTGTACTCCCAGCCTCCCTCTGGTGGCTCTACCTTCATCCAGCTGCAGGGGATGGAAAGAACTTTATTTGGCTGGGTTAGATTTTGACTGGAACAGCTCCTCCACCCAGCTGACTTTTGCTTAATTTTGATGAGATGAAGCATTTGGTAAGGTACACCTGCTATCAGAGGGCAAAGCGGTGCCACAGCATTTTTGATTTAGTGTGGTTTAAGCGGGACTGTATCTGTGGATGTACAACCCCAGAGCAGATGGAAGACATGCGCACATGGTTTCCTTGTGGCTGTAGCCAGCAGTTGGATCATTTTGTAGTGGTAGAGATATTTTCAGTTTAGAATCTGAAATAGCAATGTAAATACTCCACACCAAGTAAGGCTGATGTTCAAGAGGCAAGTTTTGTTTGTATTTTGTTATGGGTCATTAAAAATCAGTAAGAAAATAAATTTTCATCTTTCACCTTTTTTCCTGAACAATGAATTCTCCCGATGAGCATTTTAAGTCTAGTTTGAAAGCTTGGGTGGGATACGTGTGTAGTAATTCCACCTCACTGAATCAACTCTAAGAACAGATCTTTAGCTCTGTTGTCAGACTTGCATTTAAAAGTGCTCTACAGGAAACCGTGTAAAACAGAACTACCTGCTTCTATTTGACAGCTGGTTCAGCTCAGGAGTGAAAAGCAGGACATAGCAGCCCCAGGCAGTCAGGCTATACAGACTCACAGTATAAACATACACCAGCTAAATCCTCCACTATTATCTTATCTCCTTGAGAGCAGCATGATTGCTTTCCAGGGCACAGTCCATGTGGTCCCAAGCATTGGTTTAATTGCTAATTGGAAGAAAGATGCATTCTTTTCCATGACAGCATTCAGAGTATGATTGGCTTTGTTGTAAACCAACTACAGAGTAAAATACACAGTGCAGTTAACTCTTACATACCCTGCCATCTTTCATGAACGGTGTTTTAATACTGATATATTTTTTTTAAATTCCACAGCCCTCCTATCAGGTGAAACACTGTACAATAGGAAAGTTGCAATAAAGACACATGATAGATTTTAGAGGATTATGGTGCAGGATTTATGAGCAGGTGATTTATACGTCTTTATCACATTTGAGATAGTAATTATGTTTGCCAATAAATTTCTCAGCCAAGGACTATTTTTCATTTTAATTTTAATTTTATAACAAGTGTTATCATAAATGGCAAAAAAATAAAAAGAGAGACACTTATCAGGATAATCTAATCTAACATAAAATGCAAACCTCCCCCATGAGAAAATTTCTTATCAGATGACACACAAAGTCACTTTAACATTTGACAAGTTTGACAGATATAAAAAGTTAGTCTTTCTGTAAATGTCAAGAGCCAAAATGTCTTTGTTACTGCTCATGTTTCTAGGATTTGCAAAGGGATTATTAACAAAAGAGAAATATTTCTTCCTTATGTCCTTCTTTTATAAGGATTTAGCTGTCAGGAAATGGGAAAAATTGAAGAAGATAAAATTTGACAGCCCTCCATTTCTTGTCAGGATTCCATTTATATAAGTCTTCTGCCAACATCATCTCAATAGTGAAAATTGTTTAGATCTACATTTAATGGTTGGGGGCAGGATTACATTTATTTGTGTCTGATATTGAGATGTGCAGCCATATAAAAAATGGAGAAGTATCAAAGAAGTCAAGTTTGAACTAGTAGCATGACACAGAGCACCTTTTAAACTGGCGGTACACACTTCATTTGTTACAGAACTGTGTTCATATTCCAGACAGGCCTTCAGGTGCAACACTGGAGAGTTGTTGGAGTTCAATTATTCAGAAAGGAAGAAAAACATTTTGAGGAGCCTAAATATAGTGTGCTATTATCTGAGAACTCTATAATAAGGGAGAATGATGATAACTTGCTTTGAAATAGAATTACCTTTTTTAAAGAAAGGCACGTTGCAGAAGATTCGTAAAAAATGCATCTGAAGTTGTTTCCCACAGAATAAAATTTCAAAGCCTACAGATCTTAAGCTTCAAGGCATATGGTCAGATGGGAATTCACTTCCACGTATGTGTTGCATATATTGGTATGTCCTGGGAAGCTTTGTTGCCTCAGAAAGAACTGCAACTGACAGATGATCCAAGGTCCGAATTACCAACCTAATTGCCTGTGCACCATCCCCTCCCCAGAGACCAGCCCCTGGGAGGGAGTAAAACGCACATCTGTAACTCTGGCAGTTCTGCTCCCAGTTTGGTACAACTGCCCCATGTCTTGGAGCTGGATATCTAGAGCTTAGAACTGTGTCTCCCCCAGCCACCTACTTCCATGGATCCTTCTGTCCCTTTCTGCTCACTCACTTGGGATTTTTCTTTGTAGCTCTTATAGAGAAATAATTTCTACCTTTCTATCACTTCAAATATTTTACAGGTATTGTACTACAGATACTGATGGTAGAAACTGAGATACAGCTTTTAGTCAGTTTTAACATTAGTATTTTGGCCATGGAAACTTTACCAAACTTTTATTTATGCTGTTCTTTTCCTTTTTCTTCTTTCTTCTAGTGAAATCAATGGGTAATGGGAAGATATTTGAAAATAAGAGTTCCCTGAACAGAAAATGAAAAATTTTCAGTACTAATATGTTACAATGAAAGGCATTTTAAATAAACATGAAGCATCATATTGAACTGGCAGTTGAAAACATTTCTTCATTTTTTAACTTTCAGAGTGGAAAAGTTGCCAAAATAAGTTTTTGGGAAGTTCAAATTTAGCCAGTCAAAATCTTTGCCAACATCTTTTTTTCTGAAGAAAAGAAAAATTCTGATTACTGTTGCTTATTTTACTTGTAAAATTATTGATACTCTGCTTGCCAGCTCTGTAAGGAAATCAAAGTCATCCTGGGATGCTTGTGTGTTACCAACAGCAATAAAGTTGTCACAACTGCAATGTACTCCATCTTACTCTTTTCTGTCTCTGTGGGTTTTAAATGCTTACGGAAATAATTCTAATTTTAATTAGTAAACAACCTTTAAGTGAGACAGGCCTGTTTCTACCCCAGCAGATACACCATTGAGAATGCAGTAGAACATTTTCCTGGGGATCTATGGGAGCTTTTTGGGAAGAGGTAAGAGGTGGCTGGGAAGGCAGTGGGTAGGGTCCCAAAACTTGGCCAGATATTTAGGAAGTTTCTGAGGGCATGATACATTTCTGCTTGTGTATTTTTGAAAGGAGTTGATACCAAATTTCAGAGCAAGGCTGGAATTAGTTACTTTGTTTATTACTCTGGTATTTCATTGCTTTCATTTTGTACAGCCATACTAAATTCTAAAGCTGTGTTACTTGATATATAGTCTTAAATATATTTGTATATATCAGTTAAATTTGGAGGTTTGATCCAGGTTACAAAACAAGACACACGGAAATTTGAGCCTAATATTCTAAAAATATAGCAGAATAAAAATAACCTCAGTTATCCCAGCATATATATTTTTTCCTACAGTTTCTTATCCTTTTTAATTGTATAAAACCTGTTTTTCCCAACTGTAAATGGACAGTGCTTCACTATGGGGAGTTAACAATGAAAAGAAAATTCCTCAGCTTTGAAGAATGATTTCATGATTTGCTTTTTAAAAACTGAACCAGAAACTAAAATAAAAGCTTTTATTTCAACAGTATATTTTTTCCCATGACATTTTAGGATATTTACACCTAATGTCATTACACATTGTAATTATGTAATTGTACATCTTAATTACGCATTCTTATTATTTCATCATGCATGCTACAACAATTAAGTAATTAGATCTAATTGTATAAATTAGATCTAACTGTATAAAAACATGACAATGGCATAAAAGTGGCCTAAAAGAATGGGGAAGATTTTAATTAAAATGCAAGGAATGCCTCATGTTCCATAAACCTGTGTAATCAGAGGAACATGCAGCACTGCACTGATCCTGAGCAGCTACTATTAGGACTCCTTGAGGACTCCTACTTTTCTTAAATTGAGAGTGCTGAGTGCTCACAGAAGTTCTTGGTAATCACCTTCAGATGCTGAATTGTGAGTTTGCAACTCTGGGCTTGATATTGAAATTCCACAGCGATTAAATTTTGGTGCTCTGGCATGAGTGTATTAAGTATGTATGTAATTGTTACTGTGTTGGTCTTCTAGGCTACACAGGCCCTATGCATTTATTTATTTAATCCATGTCTCACTTTCCTGAGACTTCAGTTTCCTGTTGGTGGCCAGAATTACAAGCTATAGCTACCTCAAACAGCTAAACTCAGCAGTACATTACATTGAGCATTGCTGTGACTGTCTAGACTGCAGAACTAGTAGCTAGCCTGCTCCCCAGTAGTTTTAACTTGTACCAAATAGCATATTCCCAGGTGATGCTTGGGGATATCAGGGGATAGTGCAGGTCAGGGGCTATTTTAAAAGAGTATGAATGAAGCTATGCTGCTCTGGGTGCATGAACATAAGATTTTGTCATATAGACACAAGCTGTTCAGTCCCACTCACCAAAGACAACCACGAACAGACCTGACTTGTCTTGCTTTGTTTTTTTTAGTATAGCTGTAGCTCCAGAGTCCGTCTTATGAGCTAGTCCCAGTCTGTCAGCTAAGAACATGCTTTAAGAACCAGTAGTCAGCCATTTTCCCATTATACTTCCATAAACGCAGCCCCTTAGTGAGACTTCAATACTTTGGCCAGACTGTTGAGTTTTGCCACACAGAGCCTGGTAAGTGCAAATATAATCTGAAATTTACAACCTGTTGGATGTTTTATTTCTTTTATTGATCATTCTTGAATAAAGAGTAAAGGTTTAGCTGCCACAACTACATGTCTGAGCTCTGGACAGAGAGTGCCCCACCTCACAAAAGTCTCTGGTTGCTCTATGTTGCAAAGGCTGTACCCTGGTTGTGCACTTGGTCAAGAGAGGAAAGTGCATATGAGCAAGCAACAGATGAACAAGCAACAAGACATCACAGTAAGACCAACCTATTTCAATTTTTTGGCCAATCTTTTCTTGTTTTCAGAAGACTCCTTCACTGAATCAAACTGATTTCTTTTCCTCACAAAATAGGAAGAAATTATTGCAGCAAAAATTATCTGGTTGAAAAACCAAACAGTTTGAACAGAATATATTTGTCCTCCTCCATTCCAAATCACTTTATTTCATAAAGGTAAATATTTTTAAAATATTATTTGATGTATTGTGACGATACTAAGAATTCCCTTACAAAGGCTTCTCAAACTTCAAGGCTTTCTTTCAGAAGGCAGTCAACTGAAGGAGATGTAGCAATGGCTTTAGGAAAAAAATAAAAATGAACAGCAACTTAGTTTTAATTGCATCTTCCATTGGATATTCACCAAAATGATCTGTTTAATTTCTCAAGGGAATATATACCTGCCTTTTGTAGCACAATGGAGAACATGTCTTATCTGATACAGCTTAAATTTATTTTGCTTCCTTTGTTTGCAATGGAAATTTTGCACGGGCTAAGAAATTAGGAGATCAATTTATTTTCTCATAGTAAATGCTTTTATTTTTCCTTATAGGTGTTTCCTAGGAAATCCGTAAATAACCTAGTCTTTCACTTTTTTACAGAATCACAGAATGTTAGGGATTGGAAGGGACCTCACAAGATCATCTAGACCAATCCCCCTGCCGGAGCAGGAACACCTAGATGAGGTTACACAGGAAGGCGTCCAGGCAGGTTTTGAATGTCTCCAGAGAAGGAGACTCCACAACCTCTCTGGGCAGCCTGTTCCAGTGCTCTGTCACCCTCACTGAGAAGAAGTTTCTTCTCAAATTTAAGTGGAACCTCCTGTGTTCCAGTATGTATCCATTACCCCTTGTCTTATCATTGTTTGTCACCGAGAAGAGCCTGGCTCCATCCTCGTGACACTCACCCTTTAAATATTTATAAACATGAATGAGGTCTCCCCTCAGTCTCCTCTTCTGCAAACTAAAGAGACCCAGCTCCTGTGGGTCCTGTGTATCTTATATTGTTAAAAAAAAAAAACAACACAAAAAAACCGCAAAAAACAAATGGATAAGAAATGCATTTATTTTTATTCTGTTGTAATGATGCCTGCTATAACACTTGTTTCCATTCTTCCTTTTATGCATTTGGAAGAATGAAAATTATTAGTTCTTACTTTGCTCCCTTCTCCTCTGTCTGGATGAAAAGTATGCCAAATATATTTCTGCTGTAAGTCCATTGAAGATAATGGAGTTGCAAAGGTCTTGAATGTTACTCATTGTGTGTAACCTGCAACCTCATTTTCAGCAGAGGTTCTCTATGTCTTTATTTAGAGCTGCAGCTTCCATTAAATTTAATTACTTCTCCCTGTGGCTGTAAATAGAAGGTGTCTCTGATTAAATTTAATTCCTTTCTCTGGCAGCTTGTGTGATAAAGGTGTGGTTACTAAATGAGGGTGTCTCCTAAATGGAAGGAGACTGAATCAAGGATATATAAGAGAAGATTTCAGTTTTATGCTGAAACTCATAAACCTTACTGAAATAAAAATCACAAGTCTTATAAAATACACCAAAATTCCTTGATTGAATACGAGGAGTTATCTTCTAGAACTAAGCTGCAAATGCAGGAAAGCCAAGCATAAGAAAATAAACTAGAGGTGCACAATGAATAAAAGTAATCACCATTTTTAAGAATGTTTAATTAGGCCTGGTTTGCGTGCCTTGTTTTCTGATAGGTACAAAGGTAAGGAAATTATTAAAAAGGTACATTTTTTCTTCTATAAACTTTCTTGACTAAACTGAAGGATAAATCTGCCTGTTGCCTTGTTCTTTTGAGCTAATGCCATTGCACCATTCACTACAAAGAATGGCGTAAGTTCTCTATATTGACAGTGATCTTTTTTTGGTTTTTACTATCCTTCTTATTGTCTTCCTTCCACTATTGTATTTCTCATCAGTCCTGTGTTTGAAATTGACCCTTTCCCTAGTTGGCATAACTCTTGAAATTATGTAAAGGTTTCAGGAAAGTTTTCATTAGTCTGCACATTTTTATAATTTTATTTTCTGCACTGCTACAAATATACATATTTATGAAGTACTCATCACGATAGTATCCAAGTGTACCTCAGTTTATTAATAGGATTATATGATGTGACTGTTTGTAATAGCAGGGATTGGACATAGCAACACAGGTTCCTTCCTGTCTCATGATTCTGTAAATTAAACTAATACCATAAATCATTTCCCTAAAATCAGGTGCCATTGGAAGGTCACTATATAACGTTTAAAACAGCGTCAGTATTATAGCAAAGTAGATAAGGTAAAAATGGGGGGTTTTATGGGAAAATGTGGGTGGGGGAGGGTTGTTCAGGGATTCTGCCTTCTAGCTTCCAGGTGGGCTTCCCTTAGCTGTAGTTAGGAAAGCTCAATCTAAAGCAGCAAAACAAACTGAAGAAAAGGTCAGTATCACCCTTTGCAAGCCCTCTTGACACTCTGAATCCCAGCTGTCTTGTCCTGGGTCAGGTAGCCCTAGAGTGGGGGGAAAATGAAGTGCTAAAGTATTTTTTTCTGAACTATTTTGCTCGTCACATTATGAGTCTAAAGCCTTGGCCTCTCCAAGAAGCTGCTGTGGGCAGTTCTTTTGCCTGGAAGCATGCATTCATGGGGAAAGTCTTGTAAATGAGGGTGATGACTACTGAAATTCATTTTAGTGACAAGTTTTTATTCAAAATGACTTGGACTACTTCTACGGGTCACTGATAGAAAGAAGGGAGAGGGCAGGACAGAGGCTTTGGGAAAGAGTCAGTGGGGACGGTTTTCCACGCAGGAGAGTGAAAGTTCATGATCTGAGCTGGTCAGAAGGGGTTTGTCCCAATTACTCTTGGTTTTCTGAGTCCTATTGTGAGATTTATTAGTTGTGTGGCACACTAATGTGGTTTGTACGGCCACATATGCCCAGCTCAGAGCACTGGCAGAAGAGTCTGTGTCTGAACCTGCCCCTGTAGGCAGGCTCCTGCAGAGGACTTGGTTGGTGTCAGTAGCCAAAGTTAGATGTCCAAAATGAGGATAGTAGGAAGTAGTGCAGCATTTAATTTTAACATATATACAGATCACAGCATAATCAGTTTACTTATCTGAGTAGAACATTGTATTTATTATATGCTAATATATAAAAAAACTGTTGTATTTAGATTATGCTTCGTATGACTAGCTTTGTGTGTAGTATGCACTGTTCTATACCTGGCTTGGCCGAAGGCCTCTGAAGTGACTCTCACAAGGAAGGTTGATAGGCTGTAGATATTTATCAATTAATCTTTCTGATTTTTTTTTCATTTTTCAGTCTTTGTGATGAAAAGAGTTCATGTGTTTTCAAAGGTCAAGGGTTATGTTTATAACAAGTCATTCTGGATTGGTGGTGTAGAATAAACCTTTTTTCCAGTGTGTTGATTCACATACATGAGCCAGGCATCTAAGAGTTTTTGATATGTAAGGGATTTTGTTTGCCAAGTAGCCAGCGACAGCAGAATTATAGTTCTACTGACCCGAGTGGACTGTTATTGCACCAAACTTCAAACAGTAAATAATTTTAACCATTCCATGAGGAGGATTCTGTGTGTTGTGATATAAGGCGTATTCTATTATATTCTTAATTTGGTTTGTTTAGGTGGTTTTTGCTTTTTAAATGATAAATGGAGAATCAAAAAAAATATCAAGTAATGTAGTTTTGATAATTATAATATTTTGTGCTGTTTGTTAAAAGTTGCTGCCTCATTTCCAGTCTTGTGAAATTTATGTTCATAACATGAAGTAGTGGGAACAGATTCTTATCATGATCTTTCAGCTGAACAGTTGTACAGGTGTAGTGTACATCTCTTTGAATGGTGCATCAGTGTGGGTACTGTGCTGTATAAAGTATAGCCAATATAAACACCCCTTTTTGTGAGACTTCAGCTTTGTTCATTTTCAAACACATGTCTGGTGGAACCAGCAGGAGATGCTGAATTCTAAGAAAATTGAAGTATAACGTCTCTCTGGCCATATGTCTTTAATGGTGTAAAATTTTTGAAGTGACATGAATAACAAAGTCTTGAAGGGCTTGTGTATATTAGGAGTTATTTCAGCCTAGAAACTATTCCTAAGTAAGCTTTAGATCTAGCTGGCTTAAGTATGGCAAGTAATGAAGCTGCCTTGGCATGCGTTTGCTAAACAGGCAATCTTCAATCTGCTGAAATTGATAATGCAGCTCTTTAATTTGTGATCCAACCTGTTAGTCAAGAACCCAGTTTCTAGCTAAGTACACATTTATGGAAGACTTACGTCCACAGGCTCACGCATTAGCTATTAAATACTACGATCAGGATTCAGATCAAGATTCTCCTACCAAGACAAAAGCATTGGCTGAATGTATTCCCATGAGAACCTGTGAGGAGAGGAATTTTGTCTATTGGAACATTTTTCAGTTACATATTTCCATGAGACTTTGGAAGTTTAAAGACATTTTTAAATGGGAAAACTTAGTCACTTAGAATGGTCTTGCTGTAAACAGAAACACAGACCTAAATATTTATTGAGCATAATAAGGTGTGGGCAGTAGATTTTTGGCTGTTAATTTGCTAGACCATTGTGGATATGGTATGATCACTAGTTTACTAACAGATGGACATACTTTTAAAGCCAAGCTGTTGCATATTTTTACCATTTTAGTTTGGATGGAAACCAGCTTTTTACCTTATTCTGTACTTTTTGTTTCTGATGTCAGAGGACAAAATCACTTCCAAAATGTGCTTTTAAAAATAAGGAACATTTCTGTATCTCATGTGCATTTCTTCATCAGACCAATACTTGCCCTGATATTCCCCTACTAGAAGAATATCTGTGTCTGACCTCAAGGCCTCATTTCCTGCCCCATCCTCAATCTAAATCAATAGAGTGCTGTTCGATTGATTGAAGTCCAAGTACAACAGACTTAGGAGATGTCATGGCAGATGCCAGGCCTAAGGATATTTTGTCAATCTATTGTCTTTGTTCAAGCTTTCTACTATTTACTGGTCTTGCCATCTGTTACGCTTTGCTTGGTGACTTTTGTTCTTGTTGATTGTGTGGTGGGCCCTGCTGCCTATGTTTGACTCATAGCTCCTCAACCAAAATCTGAGTCAACATCCAACACCACTGTTACTCATTACTGTAAATTTAAAATTTCAGTAATACACAGTGTACTTGATCTTTATGAAGGGAAGAAACCACAGGAAAAAAATAATCAACCTGATGTCACTAAATTGAGAGAATTGGGTGAGGTCTTAGAGGGAAATCTTATAGAAAAATGTGAGAAAAAGTTTTTAACTTCTCAGAAGTATGGTACTAGTTGAAGTAAAGAAAGTAAGAAGAGCGAAAAGAGACTGACTTGGCAAAATCATGCACTCATTACTGACATCAAAGGCTAAAAAGCATATAAAAATATTGGTTAAGTCAAATTAATAAAGATGTGTATAAGGAAATTATAAACAAATGTGAAACATATATAGGACAACTATCAGGAGACATCAATCATAAGGGAAATAGTCATGTAAATATACTATCAGCAAAAGGAATATCGGGGAAGATCTGTTCCTTTTCAGTGATGACTGATGATGCTGAAAAAACACAGCATTCAATGGTTGTTTTTTGGTAGCCATTTTCACAAAAAGAAATGAAAAGGTCAGTTATGAGGAGCTGCTTATTACATTTATTACCAAAAAGAGTTGAAAGAACCCAGGCAAGAACACAGTACAATGTGGACAGATGAAGTAGATATTTTCTTATCAACTCCTTGACTAGCTTCATCATAGTCTTGTTACAAAAGGAATAATGATTCTTACTGATTATTTTGTGAAGGATACCTGGCAGAAAACTGAGCAGATGTAGCATGTTATCTTTTGGAAGAAAAAAATGGCAGTCAAAGCATGATAGATCAGCCAGCTAAGCTTCAGTTTCTAGCAAAATACTTTGGAGCAAATAACCAAAAAAGCTTTTGTAAGCACTAGGAACATAATAGGAAAATGAGTAGCAATCTACCCTTTTCAAAAATGAATTGAATCAACCTAACTGTTTCATTTTGTAGCTGAATAACAGACCCTGTGGACTGTTACTCTTAAGATTGTCATCTGGGACTGAATAGGAATTTTGTGCAACAAGACAAACTGAAAAGTTGGGCTAGCCATGCTAGTTAACTGTCAACCTGCCCGATTTCCCAACCACTGAAGATTCCTGTTTTTCATACAACGATACTTTTCATGGTGTCTCATTGATGTGAGCTCCCTTCCCAGGTTACAGAAAATGGAGTTTTAAAACCAAATTTATGTTTTAGCAGACATTCTAGCCAAGCACCAGGTGAAGGTTGTAAATTAACTTCCAGAAATATTTAAAGAAAGTTGCAAGAAAATATAAAATAATTTTAAATCTTTTCCTCCACTGTAAACCACAATGGAGACATGCTGAGAGGTCTTTAAAATGGTTCCTACTACATGAAGTGTAAATGTGGGATAATGAGTACAAAAAGACCTAGATTATTTCTGTTTTCTCCACTTGAGCATGGTTTAATTGAGTAACTGAAGGGGAGCAGCAAGGACCAGCTGACCTTGAGGGATGGGGTGCAGGAGCTGAGCAGGAGGATAACACAGCCAAACAGGGCAGGGGCCTGGCCAGGCAACACCCAGACCCACGTAAGTAAGGCCAGAAAAGCAGACTCAGACATCATGGCCATGTTTGGCCAAGGTCCCAGATCAGCAGGCAGGTTCATGGTGATAAGAAAGGTCACACTAGAAGATCAGACTACAGATCTGGATCAGGCCCAGTGAGGATAACAAGTGTCAGACACAGCCCCATGATCACTAAGGCCATTAAGGTTTATTAGTGCCCTCAGGGCACTTCAGCCAGATCTCGCTGTTCCCAGACAACTGTGCAGGCTCTATGTAAGCAACGATGTGCAAAGGCTGCTGACAGAAATACCTTTTGCATATGTATCTATATAAAACTGCAAGCCATTTTCTAAACAGGTTTAAGGTTTCTTTCTCATTCTCACCTTATGTGTCATGCTATTAGAACTTTTCTGTGCTGTGATTAGAGTTATAGCCAACAGTGACTGGTGAAACTGAAAATATTCAAGACTTCAGACTTAAATTTCATAATTTTCCAAGGCTCAGCAGTTTATCTGAAGCTGCTATGGATGGTTTACTACCACTCCTCATCTACTACAGCTCAGGTATGTATATGTATAAATATTTCGTATCCTTTAAATCGACTTTACACTGGCATAACCCAGAAGTGTTTGCAGCTTCAGTGCTGATGGAGCAGGAAGGATTAATCTCCTTGACTAAATATATGCCTACTGTAACCATGCACCTGACATTTGGGGTAGCAGCAAGTAATATCTTTAGAGCCTGCAAATCTTATCAAACAGCTGAGACACCTGCTCCCAGACACAAAATTCTCTTTATGTTAACAATTCCAGTTTTCCTCTGCACAAAAATTCTCCAATCAGTGTCTCAAAAACTGTGTACACAGAGTATCAAAACAATACTGTGGTTTTACTAGATTAAAAGTAAAAAATCCAAGCCAAAGTTTCTGATCTAAGTTTTCAAATGAACTGTAATGCATATTGTCAAAATGAGAAAGTTCCATTCACATTAGAACATATGAGCTGTTTTTGTAAATGAACTCATTCTTCTTCAGGGCCTCTAAAGGGGGCAAAGAACTTCAAAATGGAGGGAATAAACTAACTACTTAAAGGGATATTTCTTATACTAAGCTGTATATGTTTTCTCATTTATAATAGGTACTATCCGTGCTGTGGGAATCTCCACTGCTGGATGATGTTTGGAAAGTACCCTCAAAGCATCTTGCTGATCAGGAAAACAAGCAGTGAGTTTTGTCTATAAATCCGTGAAAACTTTGCCTTCACTGTTTCCAGCTAATTGTTCTTCACATAGAAGTCCTTTCATAAATACATAGACTAGGCCTTGGTAGCCGTTTTGCAGGCAAATAGAGTTAAACAGGTCAGTTTAACATTCACTAATTTTCTAGACTAATGATTGCTGTCTCCCAGGGGAGAAACATATGATTTAGAAACAGTTTAAGAAACTGTTCCTTTTTTCTTTTACAATTGGCAAAAAAAGTGCTACAAGCCAGCCTTGCAGCATCTGTCTTTCACACTTTTATTGCCGGTTATGTCTTTCATCAGAATTTAGTAGCTAAATTAATAGATTTATCAAGGTTCACTGCTAAATGGACTTAAAAGCCTTCACTAACCATCACAAGCAGTGTAGCCTCTTAAGCAGGTTAAGCTCTACTGCTGTCACAGTATCCTAGAAAATGCATTATTTATAATTATTGTTTTGAGGTTTAGTTTACTATGCTAATCTGTGTACACTTACTTGGTTTCTGACTCCTTAAAACTACTAATATGTATTTTATACAAGATATATGTACACAGTAAGTAATCTGCAGGACTTATAACATACTTACCTATGAATTTGTTAGAAACTTCTCACTGAAACACTTTTCAGCAATTTGTATTCTAAAACTGAACTATAAGCATTTGAGGAAAAATGCTGCTTAATCAGAACAAGTGCCAAGTACTATTTATAGGAAAGGCTTTTAAAGTGGGCAAATACAGGCTGAGAAAAGTGGTAAGGATTCTAGAGAAGGTCAGTGATTCACAGTACTGAACTCAAGTCAATTGCTGTTGCAAAAAAGCCTCACAATATTGGTAGGTATAACGAGAGGCACAGCTGAACACTCCTTCTAAGTGAAATTCAATGGGATTGTAATGTTGTCCCTAGTGTCTGACCTTACAATTGAGAAAACATCTTAAACATCTTTTTCACAGTCTTTACAGAGATTTGAATGCTTTTGTGGTGTTTCAAAAATGTATTTTTCTGCATGGGATACAGAGAAACACATAAAGGAACAGAACGGAAATTTCAAGAGTTTTGATCACATTTTTTCTTTTTTGAAGAAAAAACAGAGGAGTTGATACTGCTTTACAAAAAAAGTAATGAACTTCCTTGTTCTTGTTCATCCTTTAATTGAAAGATGTAGGAAGTCTGTCTGCTGGATTATCAGTGTTTCGTCCACTTCACCACGTTCTTAGTGCAGACACCTTGATTTTCTATGGTTTTAGTGACTGAAAACAGGTGAAGGACAACAAATGACTCTACTCTTGTGTTATTCTCCAAACTCTGTATCAGGTATTGGATCAGCTTTCCTAGGATCACAACAAACATAGCCAGATAGTGTGGTTGGGTACATGACCACATCCTTCAGAGATCTACTTTTGTGGACAATTGGCTTATTGTCTGTGCTAGATATATTTCAGTGGTAGAACGCTTTAATAAACAACCTTCTTTTGTTCTTGTCTACTACTCTTGAATAACATGCAGCATGGGAAATAAACAGGCAAAGTCAGGTCCTAGAATAAAACTGCTTGCATTCTGACATAGTTATGTTCAGAGATCATAATCTTACAGAGAATTCATGAATTGTACAGACAGGTTCTCGAAATAATCAGTAATCTGTTAATTAGGAAGAATTAGAGTCTTTGAACTGTGGACAGATGCATGCAATTAGAATCAAGACCACATTATTTTCAATAAAGGAATGCAAATCAACAGCAAGGGAACAGGTGCATATATGTCATGGACCATTAAAACTTACCACAGGTGCATTATGAAACATGTGGAGAAGCAGGTCAAGTTCATTCACCAAAGACTGCAATCAGTTTGTTATTTCAGAGTTTGGAACATGCCAATACTTTTGCAAAATAGCTCTGCCTCAAGTAATACTTTTACTGTTGGATGTGCACAGTTTTTTTTCTCCTTAATAACATTAATATTTGAATTTGCTAAGCATTTTTTACTCAAACTCTGTTCTGTATTAAGATGTGCTATCTGCATAGATTGAGATATGAGGTATCAGTTACTATCTAACCAGCAGGTCTTACTTATCTTTAGAGACGTTTTTCTTAATCTAGCCATAGCTTTGTCCTGGTTTGAGCTAAATAGAACTAATTTTTTATTTAGTGATTTTACTTTTCAGCTTAGTCTCTTTTAAGTGACTGAACTTGCTGAAAACTGGCAGCATGTTTTTCCCAAACAGTGCTGCTAGAAGGTAAGCTCAAGGTCAGTTGTCTTATCATGGGTGCTGTGTCTGCGCCTACGGGGGGGGGGAAGCGGACCCAAAACTGACCAACGAGGTATTACATCCCACATACGTCATACTCGGTATAAAGCCGAGGGATCACGAGGGTCTCGCCTTTTCCCTTTTTTTCACCGTTCCTTCCATCTCGACCCTTCCGTCCATCTGGATCCTGCAGAGGCCAAGGCCTGAGCAGAATCCTGCTCGTTCGTCTGCCGCTGATCCTGATTTGTGTGTCCTGCATCCTGCTCCCACCTGCTGCTGAGTTTGGTCTGGGACTTTTCCGGTGCCTGGCTCTGTAGAGTCTCTGGTGACGTATTCATCATTGGGGGGGAAGGGTGGGGGGAGGATTTTATATTGGTTTTGTATATATTTGTACATATTTGTATATATTTCATTATTTTCCTATTTACAATATTATCTGTAGTATTAGTATTATTGTTTCATTAAATCTGTTAGTTTATTTTTCCAACCCGTAAAGTCTCTCTCCCTTATTCTCTTTTCCCTTCTGGGGAGGGGAGAGGGGTTAATAGAGAGCATCTGTCCAGGATTTAGTGGCCAGCCCAGCTCTAAACCACGACAAGCTTCCTATATGGTAACTGACTGCTAGACATAATTCTTCCAGCTCTTTTGGGTGTTAGTGGATGGTTTCCCAGCAGCTCAGCTTGGTTCACAGAGTAGGGTGGGAAAAGTCAGCTCCTTGTTTGGCAGTGGCTGAGAAGAAGGGGCAGAAGATGAACATCTCCTGTATGGCCTGTTAAATGAGAGCCAGCAGATAAAGCAGAAGTTTTATTATTTGTAATACCAAACATACATGTTCTTGCTACTCTTTGAGTATCCCTATAGAAATGAGATGTTACAGTACAAGCACTTGGTAAAATGGAATTTGTAGTTTTATGTAAGTCTGACTCTAAGAATCTCAGTCATTAGTATTTTGAGTGCTTTTTCTACAAAATATCTTTACCTGATTCCTTCTTGCTTCAAATTGCCATAATTCCATAGGCAACAAAGAGCTGGATTAACATTAGCAGCAATGAAGATGAGCTGCAGCCTTGCAGCAGTACAACACAAGTCTGGAGAGGAAATAGCCAATGTAAATATCCTTAACATAATTAAACAACCTGCATTTTTTTGCCAACTATTGCTAGCTCACTAAAGGTTCATTTCTGTATTGACAATTACTTCATAGTGACTACCATTACCTTATTTTTCAACATAAAGGAGATACTGATGATGGATATAAGCAGCAAATGTGCATGACCATGCTCTGGTATATCTGCATCTCCTCTAGATGCCTATTTGTTAAAGATACACTTGCAAAATGAGGAAGAGTTACTTTCAAGAAAAAAAGATCAAATGATGTAGAAAATCAAACTGAAGGATGAGAAGTTTTGTGCATCTCTAAAACTGCTATTTTGAAATGCAGTCTTGCCTGAGGAGCAATACAGTAAGTGTGGTGGAAGTTCTTTCTATATTAATTGCCACATGATGTTAACAGTATCTTAGTTGTTTTTTTTAGACAGTGTCTAGCCGTAGTGATTGTGTAGCCCTAAAGTTAAGGTGTAAACATGTAAAGATATTATGTTCCACTCAAAAGATAAATACATTTTTATTCTGATAGAAAATGTCAAATTAATGACAAAGCAAAGCTAGAAGATTTTTAGTCAGAAGTGTACAGCTGAAAAATTTATTTAACAAGAGGTATTTCTGCTGTCAAATTCATTAGTTTCCTGCTTGACTCTTGACCCAAGCTCCTATCCTGAAATTGTCTGCATTGTGGCTATGGTGGTTCACTTCTGAGATCTGGTCTAAATCAACCAATTTTTCTCAGAGAAACTCAAGTGTGCTTCTGGGAATTGTCCGTTCCAGTGACCACTGCTACTAGGCAGCATGGAAAAACCTAAATTGTGCTTGGATCCGTACACGACCTCACGGTCCTATCTCTGTAAGCTTTGTGCTCTGAAATACATGCACACATTAATTGCCAGCATTAGGTCAAGCAGCTTGCATCTTCGCATGACATTATGAAAACCTTTCTCTGGAAGGTGTTGGCACAGATTTAGGCAAGAATTTCATACCATTGAGCAAGTACCTGGAAGGTGGTGGAACAAGAGCTTTTGTGAAGCATCACTGTCAGACAGTTGGAAATTGTTGCACTGTGGTTTACACTTACTTGATTTTTTTGTCTATTATTTAAAAAAACATGATGAAGGTTTTTTTTGATGGAAACAGATAATTTCCATGATGTTTTCTGGAAAAAATATTATCCTGGTTTGTAGTTGTGGGTGTTTAATTGATAATTCAGGAATATTACATTTTCTGAGTAAGTTTTTATATTAACATGGTTCTATTAACATGTTCCATATTCCGGAGAGCTTTTTTTCTGATGCATTTCAGTTGGCTGCTCTGTTTTTCCAATTAAATTCAACTGTCAGAGGTCATGATCACTGGGTGTGGTTGCCATTAATTACATGAACATAGCATTCCAGATCACTCAAGATCATAATCATACTGATGATTTTAGAGAACATTGGAAACATAAAATCTCTGAATCTAGCATCTGCAGAACGTGAGCAGAATAGAGCAGAACACTGCAATGATGCAGCGCTATTGCCTCTGTTGAGTAGATGGATTGCTGTTCTGAACTGCTGATAACATTTTATTTTATTTATATTTTTAAAAAATATTTAAATAGCTTCATACTTAAAAATGTTGAGAGTTGTAGATCTGAAGCCCTCGTCATAAGTGTATGCAACATGTCAGTGATATTTATTTCCAACAAAAGGGAATGGTAAAGGTTTGGGTTTTTTGTGGTTTGGTTTTTTGTTTTTTTGTTTTTAATTTTTTTTCATGATCCTGGCTAACCAGCTATTCAGAAAGCTAGGGCTGTAAGCTGTGAACACAAAGGCTGCAGTCTGTCTTAACGATTGGAGAATGAACACCCTCGCTATAGTGGTGTGAAATTCCTTGAAGTGCTGCTTTCTCCTCAGCAGCATCACTTCAGACTTTGCAAGAGAAGTCTGCCTCAGCCAGCTACTCCTCATCCATATTCAGGCACTGAGAGCACTGTATTGTCCTGTGCTGAAAAATCAATACTGCGAATGCTGTGTGTACTGAACCTATTTGATCTCTATGGTTGTCATGGCTACACTTCAAGGTATTGATTCATCCTCAGGGATCTCGGGGTTGGATGGTCCTTGTATTGAGGCAGAAGTCTTTTGTCCTGTGAAAGCTAAGCACATTCTACAATGTTTCACAGTTTCACATATACTTAGACCACCAAAGTGTTTTTTAATTTTTATCTTCTGGTGGTGAGGGTGGAAAGGGCAATTTCTCAAATACCTCCTGCAAATTCCAGCAGATTCTATTGCCAAAGATATTGCAGACATGATAAAATGTATAGCGAAAATTATTTGGATGAAATGTTACACACTGAAGGTACTGCTTGTTTGCTTCAGTGAACACAGTGAATCATGCAAACTGGGTGTAGCCTCAGTAGCTGTTCCTTGGATCCTTTTGTTCATATATTGGATCTATTATGGTCAACTTAACAAAGGAAATAAATTGAAAAGATTTTGATTCAAAAGGATTGTAATTTGCATTAGAGCTGTGCATTAGAAACTGTTGTTTCATAATGTTTATTCATACAGTTTACTTTTTGATAGATGCATGAATATATACATAAATGTATTCATAAAACAAAAGGTCCCAGATTTCCTATGCGATATATATCCTAATTTTACCCAGTAGTCATGTCTCTCTGTTTAGATACTTTTTTTTTGTATTCATCAAAGTAACTGATCCATCTATGATTGCTACTGGCTTTGATTCCCTGGAACGTGTTTAACAATTTAGGCAGCAATGTCTTAGCCAGTTTTACAGACAGGGAACTGATTAAAGTAATTGGTAAGGTAAACCATGAATATGGTTTGACTTAGACCAAAATGCAAGTCTTTGAGGTCCAAATCTCTGTCCAGTAATCTAATCTCCTATTGTCTTAAATAAACTATATTTTGTACATTAGCATTTTCAAAAGCAAATTGTTATTGGAAAAAGGTGAATCTTTATTAGAAATTATTAAAAATGTGGAAGGAAAAAAGTCAAACTGCATCGCATATTTATAATCCAATGTTGGATTCAGGCAATACACAGTCTTGCCTTGTGTGACAGCATTGATATTTCTGTGAAAAGACAGGGAGATGCATAACGGTAAACAATGTTGGACAGCTTATGAATAGAAGAGGTGTGTTCTTCTTAGTGTGTTCTACATTGAGAACACCAGGCTTCTCCGTCCTAGCAAGGTTGCAGGTACATGTTTCGAAAGTGTTGGCTTGGGCTTGGGTGAAAGGGTGTTCAGTGAAAGGGTATGCATATCTATGCCGCTTGAACTCACACCATGTTTATGACATGTGAAGCTCATGTCATGTGCAGAAATAGGCTCTTCAGTTGAATCTGTCTATTCAATCTACCCACTGACCAGAAATCAGTAGGGATAGGCAGCTAATGATTGCCTCAGCCCGCTGTTCTCTCTCCGATTCCAGGTGAGCTTCTATGAGGGATTGTTGCTGTTTTATTGGATTCTTTTGACTCTGTCCTCCAGCTGAATGCCTCTCAAAGGCCTGTCTTTCCCCCACTAAGGCTTGAGATTGTCTAAGCTGATGTCTCCTAGGAGTGTGTATTAGCTTGGACTCAGTGTTGTGTCCATATGACTGCAGGCCTGGCTTGTATCTGAACTAGCTAGAAAATAGAAAGAATGAGCTTCAATATACTTCTCACTCATGTATAGACACCTTGAATATATTCACACAACGTAACCATGTTTGTGAAATCTAACTCCTTGATATTGACTTATTTCTGTGGACTCTAGAGATCCTGATTGTATAAAGAAAGGAGCAGGATCAAGTAATAAAGTATTGTTTTGGGAAAAATCTTTTACTGTTATCAACACTGTCCTTTAGCTATGGACACATATTTCCATCCATTGTTTTAAGGAATGTAGAAATACAAAAATATTAACTAACATTTTTTTTAAAAAAGAATAGGTTTGACTGGTACTTTCCTGCAATAAGGTCCAGTAAATGGCCCTAAGATACTGTTTCTTTCTCTTTTATAAAAAGAGTGAAAAACAGCATCAGAAAATGGTTTTAAACTACTGAAAGTACAAAAAATATGTGATATACGGTTTGTATGTCTTCAATCTGGTTACTTGTAATCAGTTTAAGAGAAAAAGGCAGAATTTCCACTTCAGTGTATCTGAAGTGTATGTGATAAAAAACACCTATGGAAAAACAAATCTGAAGTGAAATATGAAGAAAACAAGCTATTAGCTCCACTCTGTTTTATTTCATTTTTTTTTCTCTGGGAGAAAGGAACTTGGTCATGACTTACTGTCTTGCAGCAGTGACTGACTGAAACAATTTTTTGACTGATGTGAGGTTAAAGGTTGTATCAATCCTCTTAAATTAGGAAGATAAATTGTTAGGCTTTGTATTGATGCACTCAAAGTCAGTCTGAAGATGTTCCTTTTCAAGGTGTGTTGGTGGCATGGGATGCCATGATGGTGAGAAACTTTGAAGATGGGGCACAGATAATGTCAGATGACAAAAGAAGCGGGGGGGCCAGGACTAAGGGGAAATGAGGTAGCACTGCTGGCTGTGCCTCTGTTCATGACTTCACCCTAAACTCTGCATCTCTATTTCTCTATTTGCAAAGCGGAACAGTGATAGTTCAGATCTACTTAAAATCATGGTGGAATTACTGGGTCTGCTTTTCAAGAATAGACTTTCAAAGGAAAAACTCACTCCAGCATTTTTTTTTAAATTTGATAAAAATAAGATCAGGAGAAAGGAAAAAATGTTATACTTCAGAGATTCATAATGCTCCATCTCTGGTTACTGCA
The DNA here is from genome assembly GCF_000695765.1 of Mesitornis unicolor. Lineage (NCBI taxonomy): Eukaryota > Metazoa > Chordata > Aves > Mesitornithiformes > Mesitornithidae > Mesitornis > Mesitornis unicolor. The sequence continues at coordinate 25,859 of NW_010157537.1, forward strand.
GACAGTCTTCTAGAAAGCTTTCTAGGTGTTTGGAAAAAGCTGTAGTTCATCTCTTTCTAGGAGTCTGGGATTAATTATTCATTTATGAATTATTCAAGGTCAGACTTTCAGCAGTAATCTACTTAGTAGATTTTCCTGTAGCTGGTGCATTTTTAAACCCTGGGAAAAGAAGCTGTTGTAACAAACTAGTGGCCATTTCTACACAAGTGCTATAGGCTGCAGCACATCTGGAGAATACTTTAACTGTATGTTCTTTCTTGATTTATATTTATTTCTGAGGAATTTTTACCTATATACACATATGTGTGCATATGTGTGCACACTCCTCCCAATTCACAGTGGTTTTTAAAGTCAGAAGGAGAGATTTACCATAGGTGTGAGGCAATTCAATCTTTGTGATATTAGGAGAATACTCAGCTCCACTGAGAGGAAAATGTAGCCTAAATCTTGTTATTGAAGGATTAGATACTTTTTATTTATCCTTTTATTTCTCAAGGATAATTCATGATACACTGAAAACTCACAAGGCTGTGACTGTAGGAGGAGTCAGACTCAATGCACACTGAATGTCATTGGCAAATGTCATACCTAAGTGTAAACACTGTAAAGAGTGAAGACTTCCTGTCACCTCTCAGCTATGGTATAAAAGGTGTCATTATTTATTTAACCCTTCCATGCTATATTAGAATGTGGATTCTAATGCAGTTGTATTTGAACCAATTTAAACCAAAACAATATAATTTTGTCTGATATATGGTGACAAAAGTTATTGTCTCCTCATGAGACTCACCAAAACTTTCATTTTGTGATTGTCTACAATTATGATTCTTGCTAACATAAGTAGGGTCTAAGGAAGAGAGAAATGGCTGTAAGGAGTTGCTGCAGGTTAGTTCTTCAGTTTTCTTCACTGTAAAGAGAGATCTTGGATTAGAGTTCAAATAATCTACCCCTCAAATATTTCTTTTGCAATAAACATTTGATTATGGGAAACTAACTAAAAGAGTATCTGTTAAATAACTATATCACTTAATCAGAATAGGTTCTCATGTTGATATTTTAAAGTTTCATTTTGGAGAGTTTCAGAATTTGCATGTGCTGATGTCCCTGACATTAGCTGAATATTACAGAGGAAAACATAGTTTGACCGCGGGTGAGTTGGCATCAGACATGAGACTGTTCCAGGTTGAATTTTCCTTTTTGAAATTTTCATGAAATTCTCTCAGCAGGGCCACTGTTCATCTCTGAAAAGATTTTGAACCTAATAACTGTAACTGCTTTAGTTCAACCATCAGGGAAAAAAAAACAAACAGGAAAAAAAAACCCAAAACGCTCTACTGAAAACCATGCATTTCATCAAAGCTCTCTTCCTGCTTTTACTGTACCATAACAACACTGAATATGTTTAGGGGTCATCAATTGTAAAATTATCATTTTTCAGGAAAGCAGCATTATATTAAATGCTTAATTATTCATTACTAATGCTTGTCATGGTGAAAGATTGGTTCCACCAATCTTTAAAGCAGTAGGCCTGGCTTTTATTCCTTGAAGGTTAACGGCTGAGCCCTTGGTTTCATTAGCTTCCCTAAACATAGCACACCTCATATGTCACAGCTTAGCTCTTTGCTTGCTCTCTTGTCTCTCCCTTAGTGACTAAATAGTCACAATGCTAAATATTTGGTATGATCTGTTGCCTAGTTTTCTTTTGGTGTTTGCATTGTGATAAATGGTTCACCCTGGCTGTAAAGATGGGTGGTAGCAAGAGTGAAGTTGGGGGCTTTGTAAGATAAAATCATTCTTGGCTAGAGCGAATCATTGCTGTTAGGGAATTTTTAAAATGGTGGCACTTAGCTTTAAATGGAACAAGACTCACCGAGATTATAAGCAAATTATGCAAGCTGCAGAAAGCTATTTACTTGTTTGAAATTACACTCATGAAATATTGATCGTGCATTAGTTACGTGATGGCAATGAAAGTGGTCTGCATTCAGTCTTCCTAGGTACAAGGCTAAACGATTACAGCCTTAAGATTTTTCTCTGTAAACCTCTGAATGTTTAAGGTTTGTATTTTGTAGGCCAGTTTCGATATAATCTGTAAATATAGGATGAAGTTTGTTTGGAGTTTTTCAGAACCTTCATGACATCAAAAATCCCATGTAACAGGGACTTCATTCATTTCACTGAGATGGAGAAGGGTTGCATTTTTTGCTAACTCTAGAAGAAATTTCTCCACATGTTGTTTTCATACTGCTGTCCTCATGCACCCTTAGAAGTAAGGAGTTTTGAATAGAGGATTGAGCCCGCTGTATTTTATGCACTTTTTGATCTCTTTTCCACCTCTTTTAAAAGAACAAGGTAAGCCTGTGTAACTACTCTGAGTAGAACACTTAAAGACTGAAAAACTAAAACGGTCACTAAAATGACAAAGCAGACCTACTGATATTACTTCTATCAACTTTGCCATCGCTGCTAGAGATGTTTCCTTGCTATTCAATAGGCTAGAGAATAGTTTGATTTTTGAACCTACCAGAGCTTTCTGTTTAGCATTTGCTTTCCACCCTGTGCCCATTCCACTAAAGCTGAATGGGAGACATCTTGTACATGATGTTAATTACTGAACTTGATTCTTATAAATAAAGCCAGCACTGCATAAATAATAAATTTTGAACCTATCTATACATGTGCTAGTGTTCTATAAATATAAACGTGGCAATTTTCAGCAAAGCTATTCAGTGCACTTTAAAGGATATAAATAATTAATATGGATTCTATTTAGTTATTAAAGAGGCACTGTCAAGATAAAAATCATTGGAGTTTTTAAAAAATTCCCTGATTGCTAGTCAGATTGATAAATGAGAACAGAAATATTTGAAATATCTAGTTCAGGCCTCACCTTTGCTATCTGTATTAATACCCACCCTTTATAAACAATAATGGAAAATGAATATCTGGCCAGAGAGCAGATTTGCTATTTTTTTGCTGTCTGTGTGCTTTTCACTCAACCTGGAAAGGAAAGTAACTGTTTCCCTAGATTCTAAGTTTCATTTGTGGTTAGGGGTCACAATTATTTTTGTCTTGCTCCTGCCATTCTCTTATCCTAAAATATATGCCTGAAAGGAAAGAAAGTACACTTTTAATTAAGGACATAGAATCACAGAATCATATAATGGTTTTGGTTGGAAAAGACCTTTAAGTTCCTTGAGTCCAAACATTGAACCAGCCCTAAGTTCTCCACTAGATCATGTCCCTAGGCACAACATCTACTCATCTTTTAAACTTCTCCAGGAATGGTGACTTAGCCACCTCCCTGGGCAGCCTGTTTCAGTGCTTGACAACCCTCACTGTAAAGAAAGTCCTCCTAATAAATTAAGCATAAACTATGTCCTTTCAAAGCGGCATGCTTTCTCCATCTGTGAAGACTAGGTCACATCACACGGGAGTCAATAATCTTACAGCAGCATTGCCTGCTGGCTTTGCTGGTTGTTTAGCTCAAGCATGCATGAAGTATGATCCCAAAGTTAGTCTGCACCTCTGAGAGCCCTGGAATGGTTTAGGAGTTATCTAAGAATAAATTCACGACTGTAGGAACTAGGAGGAAGGGACTACATACTAGGACAAATTTTCAGCTTATGTTCAGAAATGCTTCTGATGCTACTAATAATAGATGTTAGCTACTGTACAGGGTGTAGGTTGTTTCCACTGTACTCTCTGGGGAAATCTGAGCACAGGCTGAAAAAGCAGGTTCCAGTCCCAAAAGAATACTGGCATATCAGCAGAGCTGCTCAGCTCAGCTACAGTAAAGTCACAGTGCAACCACACTGCGCTCGGTATGCGCTGCAGCTGGTTGGCTTATCTCTGGGTTGCACTGCATTATGTAGCATAAGTGTGCCCAAAAGCAGATAGGGGAGAGTATTTTCCCTCTGGCATAATCTCACTTCATTCAAGAGGAGTGGGCTAGAGTCAAACAGCACATTATGGCTGTGAAGATTAGAAACTCAGAATATTAAGTGAATGAACTTCCTCTGCTACATTACCATCCATGCTTGATAAATATCTGGTAGTATACATGAACAAAGACAAGTGTGAGTACCACGAATCCTTGGAGCTATTCCAGACATAATATTTTTGCTGGAAAATTCCTTCTCCAGCAGCTTTTTACCTCATGGGTGATCTATTTTTTTTTTAACCTGAATTCTTACTCTGTCCTTCTAGAAAAAAAAAAAGAATATCATCTTTAATCCAGCTTTGCTAAATATCATGTTCTGAATGTTTAATTATTTTGCTGCTTGAACACAATTAACCATTTGTTTCCTAAACAGTTTTCAACAGAGATTCCAAATGAATAAATAAATGACATTAACACCGTCCTGACAAATACAAACTCATTCTCTTGTGTGGAATTCATGTTTCTTTTTGAGGGTGTATATGCAGATATTCAGCACACTGCATTGAGTGCTTTGAAAGGTAAGGGAATTACATGTATTCATTTTGTAAAGAACATGTCCAACTCCATCTGTCTGTGTGCCTTCTTCTTGCCTGAATGCATAGGCCAAGATTACAAGAAGAACTGGAGCAATGAAAATAAGTGTTTTCACAGAGTATTACAAGTTTGCTTGCAGGCATGATGGAGAAAGTAAGTGGGAAGTGTCTCTCAGTCTGGTCAAGGTCAGCTTGTTATCAACAAAGACAGCCCCAGTGCAATCCTTTTCTTTAAACCCTACATTAAGACCTCAGAAATGCTCAGTTACCTTCAAAGAAGGAAAGCAAAGGGAAGATTGAGTGAGTTTTTGATAAACTTTTGGAGGAATTTTTGAGACAATGTTTCTTCATTCGAAAATTTTGATTTGTCAAAATTGAATTTTTTTTCAGAGAGGTGCTACTTTCAAGAATATTATTTGGGAAATGGCTTTGATGTCATATTTGAAATTTCACATCAGAGCAAAACAGATAAAATCCATTTGACAGCCTAGTTGTGAAGATAATGTATCTGAAAGTAATAGCTACCTGCAAGATGTTGATTCTGCATGACCTTTCTGCTTCTGAGAAGGGAAGCACATGCAAATGCTTCTGTTGGAAATACCCACATCTATCATCCCAATGACATTTGGTAAGAGGGGAAGACAATATCCAAATCTTCAAGAAACAGATATGAATCCTGGATAAAATTCTGCTTGATTTACGCCCTCTGAGAGAGAAAAGAAAACTGAGCAAAGCAAAATCTCTACTTCTGAGAGTTTGTTGACTCTGGGAATTTTTTGCTATAATGTAAAATGTCTATATTGGAAAATACTTTTACTGCACAGTGATCTCAGGCTTAGTTTTAAATAACAGAGACTAAATGGCAGCTGAATTCTGAGTTTTTTTGGATTTCAACCATTAGGGATAGAGAGTTATTTGAATAGGGGTTACAAAATAGTGTTGTTGTACACAAGACACTTGAGTTGAGTTTTACAATAAGGTTTCCTCTAGTGTCAGCAGTGAGCTTGCTGTTGATGTTGTACTGATGCTTGTGGAAAAAACCTAGGTGAAGTACCTAAAAATAGATGTTGGCTGCCTTCACTTTCAAAGACTGTTGCATCACTGTGGTGGGAAACTAAGACTCTTCTCTCAGCAACTTAGCAACAATATATTTCTTATTTCAGCTCTTTTCCAAAAAGTCTAACAAAGTAGCTGATGCAACTCTGCATACCAAAATGCAATGAGTTCAGAGCATTGCAGGCTCTATAATGCTAAATCTTTTGCTGATGTAGATAGGAAGGGCAGTGCTAAAACTAAAGGATGTGAACTGATCTGCACCACACAAGCAGCTAGCCAATATAATCTTACTTCATTCCACTTTTTTATATTAAACTCTTGAGGAAAAAACCCTTGTGTATTCACTTTTTCTGGGGTTTCAAAGTGTTATTTTTTATGTTGCCTTGCAGGACACATGACAAAAGTATGAAATGTGACACAAAATTGTGTCAAACATCACAGAATTAAATGTTCAGGTATTTGTCAGTCTGCCTGTATTGATCCACCCTTAGCCTACCTGATATCTTTGCTATAGGCAAACCATAGTACAGAAGAGTCAGAAGCAGCTGTAAGTGAAAGTGGAATTTCCTGTATTTTTTTCCTATGGATGTGCAACATAAATTGAAGCAATTCAGAACAATTAAAGCAGGCTAAATCACCACATGGTGTAAAAAGTCATTTCAGCTGATGTAAATCAGTTTAATTTTGTGGCATTTATTTCCCTCAAGACTTAACCCAGTATGTATAAAAAAATAAAATACATAAGATACATGTTTACATGAAAGCTGTGTTGTGATCCAAGAGAACATAAAGAGCTTTGATCTACATTTTGTACAAAAAAATAAAGAAAAAATGTCAACCCACTAAGAGATGTAAATCATATTTGAGGGAATCTTTCATAAATTTTTAAGATTAAAATTAAATATTTCCTTAGAATTATATTTCAAATCACAAAGAAGTAATCATTCTTAGAGTTTTATTCCTTTTAAAACCAACAAATTTTAATTCCAAATGAAGCAATTTATTTATAAATACATATGATAATATATGTAAATATTTGTATAATATAAATTTATGACATGTAAATAATATGTCACAAAGAAGCATTTTCATATTTGTGGTACTTGTAATTAAGCACTGAGTATTCAAAGTATTCTTTTGTTCTCAGGATACTTGTGCTGAGCACTGTTGCTGTTCAAGAACTTCTTAACTCAAGTGGGAGAGCCATTGATATGCAGTCATGTGCTCTGTAGGTTTGAACGTCAAAACAAGACACTTCTTCACCTTCTAACAAAACCTAAAGCAACTGTGCCTGTAGTTGTGGCTGTACGTTGTCTTGTTTAATTCTGTGAACTTGCTGACAAGATTTGCACTCTGGGCAGGAGGCTTGACTGGAGGCCTGATTCATTCACTATTTCTTCTTTCCTTTTTAAGCATCCCAGGTGACTTTTTTAGTACTCCTGGTGCAAACCCCAGGTACTCACTGTGCTTCAGGGTATTCTCTTATTTGCCACAGGCACTTTCCAGTAAGTTTAGAATCCTCTATTTATCATATTTGTCCTTGCAATACAATCACACAGTATGGTCAGGAACCTAGGAGTGGGCTTTTTTGCTAGAGAAGACATGGAGGTTTTGTTTGTTTGTTCATTGTTGTTGTTTTTTGATTAGAGAAGATGAGGTTTTTAGTAATTCTGGATAGGTATGGCTTGCCTAGAATAGTGGTCATGAGGCACTTGAGTCTTCGTGTTGCTCATGGGACCTCATTCCCAGATGCACTCTAGAAGTAGCCTGCAGTTTAAACATGGGAAATATTCAAAAGCAGCAACAATACTGAAGGAAATAATTGTTCAATTCATCTATTACTCGTCTTTGTTCAGATAATACAGATCTTTTACTGCTACTATGAGAGAATACCAGAAACATTATTTCCTTTCTGTTCAAGTGATTCTCAATTAAGACAAAGGCTGGAGATATTTATGTCATGATTAACTGCCAGTTGTCATAGGAGAAGAGCCCATATGACAGCTCTGAATCACTTAAATCACACAGGCTTTTGTCATAAAGAAGTTGCAGAGATGTCCTATCCTGCAGTCCTACAAATCTGAATAAATAAGGACAGTCATGGAAGATGGTTTGAAAGAAAAAGCATTTTGTTAATTCTTAGAATTTTTAACATAAATCCAGCATATTTAAATATTTGTGGTGGGAGCTCAGTTATTGTATAAAGAGTACCAGAGATCCTAATTTTTTGGAACAGTGAGTTTAAGTTCTTCTCTTGGTTTTGGAGAAAAGCTCAGAAAAATCAAGGATGTCTTATCAGATTCACAAAAATATGAATATATAGTGGTTTTTATTGATGTTAAATGTCAGAATATTTACATATTGCCTTTCAAGTCCATGTAATTGTCTTCTCGGATTCACAATCTGTGAAAGTACAAGAATAGCAATTATCAGGCAGTGATTATATGATCAGGCTCCTCTCTGAGGTTTTGGCTGGATACCATCAATTCTAAGCTTCCAGGTTGATGGTTTTGACTTTTCACTCCCCACACTGGTGATCTCCTGTCAATCATACATGTTCTCTTGTTGTTTTCCTTGTCCTACATTCATTAGTCCCTTGCCTCTGTTTCCTTTCCTTTCCTTTTCTGTTTACCCTCTACGTAGCAAACACATACTCAATAACATTTTAAAAAGGCTAAGTCCCTCTGGTAACCCCTCTTTCTGCAAAGATGAAAAACTCAGGATGTATGGCAAGGTATGTTTTGTTCATGCTATTGGAACACTTTATTCTTTGTCCTGTCTATTTAAATTCTAAGGCTTGAATTCATCTCACCAAATGCAGATGTCTCCAGTGTAAATATTCATCTCTGAGATTCATTGCAGTTTCCCTTTCTAGAGAATGCAGAAATAGGCACTTGTAGAGTGTCAGTCAAATGATTCTAAAATAGACACCTAAAATGGGCTGGATAAACCATACTTTAAAGGTGCTTGTTATTTTCAAATGACCATAAAGGGAGACAAGGATGTTGCTTGACTCCAAACAAACCTGAGGAATTTGGTAGAAGTAGCCTGTCTCTATTGGGCATTCTGGGGAGTGCCCAACAATATGCAAGGAGAAATGCCACGCCTGCCTGGGTATTTTTGTTTATGTGATAACAATCTCGTGTGAGTGCTATGGGTATCATTGCTCCTCTTTGCTGCATTGATACTTTGGACAGACTGCTTGTTCTTTCCAGGTTTGCCTACATCCAGTTATCTCAATCTTTATCCTGCAATTAGCTTCTTTCTTCCCTGCTATTTTTTTTGTTTGCTTCTCCAGCTTTTTTGAATGCTTGTCTTGACTTACAGCCTTGGTGTTTCTGACGTCTTGCTCTGTAGTTTCAAATTGCTAATCATGAAGTGATAAACTCAAATTTACTTCTGGTAGAAAAGGTTTTAAGGCATAAAGTTGTGATGTCTTAAGCCTTCTCTGTACCCCTCTATACAAATAATAATCTCAGAGTAGTTGTACTGTCTACCTTGAAGGTAGTGCTGTGTCAGTAGGAGGAAGTCTCATTTGCCTACATACATAAAGGCAAGATAATTTTGAGGGACTCTTATGGTGCAGAGCAGAGGGTAAAATTGAGGAGAAGTTACTGAAGATGGGGATAGGAATATCTGGAGGTTGGGGCAGGCAAATCCAAACCTATCTATATCCTGTAAGTCACCTTCTGTTTCTTCCCAGGCACATTCTGTATGGTGTCATTCACCAAAGAACAGTCTCATGTGGCATGGCGCAAGATGCAAAGAATGTAAACTGCAGGACAGAGGAAGAACATTTGATAACAATTAGCATAATCTACAGGAGGATTGCGTATCACCTACTTGACATATCTTTTTCTAGATGAAGCCAATGCAGCTTCTGAGAGAAGAATTTGGGCCTGTACTTTTAATATCCCAACATGTAGTTAAAAAGGGTAATCTGGCACCTGATTGGATTGAAAAAATATGTTTCACTGTATAGAACTAATGATTATGGTAATAGGCTTTGCATGTTAAACAGCTGCCCTGTATGGGAATACGTAAACAACCCTTAATGCAAAAACATATTTAGCTCCTAGTTTTACAGCTTCTAAAACTTTTTTCTCTACAAAAATCGTAATTGTTTGTAATTGTATTTTATACGTGTTATTTAGTTGACTTTACTACCAACATATTTTGCCTTGGGGTAGCCTCGGAAATGAACGGATGCATCTTGGTGAATTTTTCTTGATGAAATATTTTAAAATAAATAATCTTTCTAACAGTTTTGTGGCTTGTTAGCTGTACTGAATACTTCTCTATGAAAAGCACTTAAGGCCAAATGTAAAGGAGGCTTGGGAGGTAGGATGCTCAGCAATGTAATGCTAGATGGAGTTGGGAATTCATTCTGGCATTAGGTTTATAAATTCCTTGCATTGTGGGTGGGAAGGATTCACAGCATCCAACTGCTGGGGCAACAGGATGGTTCAGGCAGCTGAGAGAGGATGCAGGAGAGAGGGGGTGTGTCTGAAAGTGAGGTTACAGTTCAGGGCTGCTGAGTTTCTCTGCTGAATGGGATTCAGAATCTGTAAATTAGTCACTGCACATGTTTGTGCATAATAAATTATGATACTGAAAACTCTTTTTATGACAAAACCAAAGTTATAAGTTTATACGTTCACAAATCAGGAAATGCAAAGTTCATGTTAGAAGAGAGAACTGGTTTTGGAGTATGATAAAAATGTAGTGTGATAAAGAAACAGATAAACACAAAAGAAAATGAAGTCTTTAACAGTGGGGGAGATCGTAAAACTAAGATTGCAAGTTTTCTTCTGAGATATGATTGTAGAATCATAGAATCATAAAATGGTTTGCGTTGGAAGGGACTTTAAATACCATCTTGTTCCAAGCTTCCTGCTGTGGGCAGGGACACCTCCCACTAGACCAGGTCGCTCAAAGCCCTGTCCAACCTGGCCTCGAACACCTCCAGGGAGAGGGCATTCACAACTTCTCTGGGCAACCTGTTCCACCCAGATTACTAATCTGTAGCATCTAAACACGAAACATTGTGTATTACAGAGGTGATGGTGCTTGGAGAGTTGGAGAGGAGAATATAAGAGTTTCTGAGAGACCTAGAAGAGGGAAGCTGGGATCAAGGCTGGGAATAAGAAAGAAAGAAAGTAAGAATTGGAGATGGGACATCTGCATGTAGTGATAAAAAGAAAAGGAGGTGTGAACATGGAAGACAGAACAAAACCAGCACAGAAAATTAGCATGGTGAGACTAACTGTCACTGCTTACTAGCAAGGTAGAGTATGACAGCTTTTCCTGTTTGGTTGTTCTCTGAAGGAGTCTCTAGGACTCAGTGTTTGTATGGGAGGACAGTGGTCCCATGCCCCAAGAAGGCTTTTTCATCTTTAAGTTTCTATGCTGTGTTTAAAGAAGAATGAATATAAAGCAGATAGAACATAACTATATACTTAATGAGTAAACTACTTTTCTTTATCAATAGAAAAAACAAATGAACAGAAATTACATAATTGCACCTAGAGGCTCTGAAGATGCTAGAGGTTACACTGTGCTCGATATAGCAAAGACAATGAGAAATAGCCCTCACCCAAAGGTCATTACTGTCCTGTATGCACACTCAATGTGAATTCATTGGGAACTACCAATTATACTGGTCCAGAGAAGGGATGATATCTGTAAAGCCTAATGACGTGATTCCCACTGGAGTGATTGTCCAAGTTGTGTATACAGCATTGACACGCAGGCCTACCAATGCAAAATTTTAAATCAAAATTCCATCTTCATGGAATGCAATATAAATACAGTGAAATGGTAAAGTAATAAAACCAGAAAAGATTAAAGTCTACATCTTGCATGCTGATTTATGAACAATGTGTTAAATAATTGACATAAGAACAAAATGACTGCATGTATTTTTCATGCTCTAAAGCTATCTGCTTAACAGCCTCTCAGAATATCCAGGACTTGTAGCCAAGCAGAAATGAAATGCTTTATTCATTTGGTTATGGATACCTGGGAGAAGAGCAAGGAATTTTAAACAATTTCCTGAATATTTTTCTTGCTGATGTTTGGGAAATAGCTTCTTTCTGAGGCATTGAACTTCATTGCCTCTATCAGAGTCACTTCTGTTTGAGTTGGCTTTCCGAGTCCCTCTGTTTATTAAACATTAATCTAAGAACTCAGAAGAAAAATGGAGAGTCTATAAGTTTTTTAAAATAAAATTTCTGATAATTTTTGATGGTGAAAGAACTTTTAATATCTACTTATTTTAGGCAAATACACTGTAGCCTGAATGCTTCCTTTTAAAAGATGTTGATTACCTTGTTTCTCTGAGAGCTTGTTGCTGGCACATAACATTATTCAGTATAAGAATTTATAAAAATTAAGAAGAAAGTTACAACTGTCTCCCATCTTTCAGATTGCTTTCAGTTCCTTGTAATCATCATAATGTTTGGTAAATCTTCCTTAGAAAAGTTTATGGAGAAAGAATCATAAACTCTTCTTCATATTAGAACTTTCAGCTTCCCTGCTGTCTGATTTCAGCTTCTTCACTTTCTGATAAGACCTGCCAGCCTGCCTTATAAATATTTGTTTCTAGCCTCGGTTAAGATTTCTTTGCCAGGTGTACTTCACTATCCCATGTAAGAAATGCTGCAATATTAATGGTAGATGTGAATTTATGTAGGCAATTTATTATACTTGCAAGTCTAAGGAATTTAGATTCTTCTCAAAAACTTCTAAATAAATCTCATTAATAGAGCACTGACCAGATATTGCCAGAAGCAGAAAGTGCTTTATGTCCAACTGTTTCCTGGTTTGTAATCCAAGGAAGATAGTGAACTGTATACTTTAATTTACTTTTAGTCTAGTGCTTTCCAAAGCTCAGCTTTGTTTTTGTCTATTCCATAACTGTTAGAAATAAATTGAATAAGTTGTATATTTTCAAGTCATTTGGCTTAAAAGACTTCTTTCTAAGGTACTCAAGAAACTCAAGACTGAGAAAGCATCATAAAAATCAGAAGTTATCTTGGATTTGTGTAAGACATTTGATTTACTGGAAAGATAGGGAATAGCAAATGCGGCCTTGTCATCTAAAAGGAAAGAAGGAAGGGAGAAGCTGGGAAATTAGCTACCATAACTTCAACTATCACGTGTAATCAAGGAGAATTAGGAGCTGCAAGAATTTGTGTAAGACCTTGTAATTTAAGCCAGTAACTTTTCCTTTCATAGCAGCATAGCACTCATTACACTTAAAGAACAAGGAACAGATTTCATATGTTAACTTCTGTGAGGTTTCTGATACTGACTGGCATGGCTGCTATATGAATTTTAAAAAACAAATAATGTAATTATGATATTTTACATATACTCCTAGTTTTGGTTAAACCTCAACTAATTTATACTTATTTCTGTATTTTTCATATCTCTGGTATAGAAGTGAGCATATAGATATCTACTAAAGATTCTTCATGGCACAAGAGCATAAACTCACAAATGTCCTACTGTCAAAGACATACTCCACTCTCTAAACACACATTCAACAAATTTACATACGACAAGACTGTTTTCTCTTTAACAGAACTGACAGAACAAAGGTTGCCTTCTGCCTCAGAGATGAACCATTCCTGTCTCCAGTTCCTGTAATTGGTTCCATTCTAAACCAGCATCCTCTGTGCCCAGTACTCTCTTACTTGTGCCCCCAACATTGTCAGACAACGGCTGTCCAGTGGCTAACAGGAGGTGGAAAAGAGGGCTTAAGCTGAAGCAAGGAAGATATAGAGTAGACATCAAGAATAATCTTTTAACAACAGGATTACGTAAGTGCTGCCATACGTTGCTTGGAAGAAACTATGAAATCTTTGCCATTGGAGGTCTTTAAGAAAAACCTACCAAAAAAGTCTCCCAGGTATGAGACAGGTGTAGTTGTTTTGGCCTTGAAACAGGTCATTAAATGACCTGTTAAGGTCTTTTTTAGATGTTATTTCTGATTTTTAATTTCTGAATGTTTTGCTTTTGTTTCTGCATGTTGTTCCTGGTTACAGTATTCATTTGCAATCAAACATATATTGCATTCATCAGTCAGAGTTGACTGTGACAGCCTCTAAATATATTATGTAAAATTGAAACTGTAATTGTGGAAAAACTTCCTGTAATCACCAAGTCAGTGTAGCTGTCTGCCTAAATTAGCAAAATTCTGCAATTCATTACTGCTGCGCAACTCCATCTAAATGCAGTAGGGATACACGGACATAACTGATGGCTGAGATTTACTCTATTTGTATTTGAAATCTATTTCCTGTTGGTGGATGGCACAGAGGGGAAAAAAATTTAGTACTAGTATAATGCCATATCCCATATGACAAAACTGATTTATTGAAAAATAAATGCTTTACATGGTGTGCTTCTGAAAACACATTGTTTTCATGTGCTAAGTTTTAGATCTTTGAAACTAGAATATATTCTTCCAAAGAGACAGGTGAATTGAAAACTATTTATGTCAATATTTTATAGAAACAGATTGTGTGTATATCCAGTCTGGATAGAATGCCCCCAACTTTGCACAGAAAACTACTGTTTTCAGGTTCTTAAGCCTTTCCCAGACAAATTTATTTGTAACATAATTGTTTATTTTGCCACATGTTTGCCACATGTTTGCATATCTTGATTAGTGATCCCACCCAAGAAACATTTAGCACCTGGGAAATGGTGGTGAATTTGGATAATGCCAATTCCTAGGTTTAGACAAGGTTATTTTAGAATCTAGAACAAGCACAGGAAAGATGAAAACCATTGGTGAACTTCAAGTGTGGCTATAAAAGGTTAAGTTAAAATGCATATCCACATCCACAATCTTGTAACAGTCAGCAAAGTAGCTTAGTAGCTATCTAAAGTCACTTTGAATTTCTCGCAGGCATTGATCATATATTTGATACCATTGGCATGAAAACTGCTGCTGCTTTCAATTTATAACCAGGATATATATAAAAAAAGTCTGTATATGCTGATGAATTTGTTTAGCCATATATTAAAATATTAATTTCTGATCAACTGTTCATACTTATATAATGTTGATTATATAGATATTTGTAATAGCCATACAATATTAAAATGCTGACATAAATAGCTTTCAATTTACCTGACTCTCCTTGTCAGCCTGTGAAGGTGAATGCTTTTTTGCCCAAACTATTTCTGATCAAAACCAGACTGAGGTCAATCGTGGGACAGGAGATTGAATGGGTTATCACTAATGTCGATTGAGAGTGATTTGGTTCAGCTGCTGCCACATTTCAAAGGAGCAGCTGGTGATTCTGCAACATCAAAGAGCAGAGAGAAGGTTTAAATGAAGCTGTAGTGCTTATAACCTTGCTAATGTGAACATACTCCATGTTTTATAAACAAAAGTTGTGTATGTGTAAAAACATCGTATCTTAATGGTATTTTTGTTAAATGTTCCTTTTAGTATGACATGGCTTGATGTTACTAATGTTTGTCCAAGGAATCCTTGAATATTAACAGAGATGTTAATATTTGACCTCTGATAGTACTGGTGGCATGATTATTATGTAAATAATGCATAATTTAAAAAGCCATAGTTACCATTTCACTGTGCAAGAGATGGATCAATCATGCATTCTGAAGTGAGGAATTTTCCTTATATTATATAGAAATAAGATGCTTGTTTGTAGTTAGGCGTAGGGACCATATGCTAAAAATACTGAGCTTAGTAAAACAAGAAATACTGAGAAACATATTTTCACTTTAACTTCTTATCTTACGGTATAGATATAGTAGTCAGCGATTTATAGACTTGAGATATCTGGGCTCAGAAAAAGATATAGTATCCTCTACTTTATAATGCAGGAAAGAATACATTCAAGAAAAATGTTTTCTGGAAATAAGCATCACTTCCAATGAAACCATGAGAGAAAACATGGTTTATTATTGATATTAGTGACATTTTGATTTGTTGGAATAGAATTTTTCAAGTACCTACACAAAAAAGTTGATTCTAGTGGCAGGAGTTTCAATTATGATGCACATTTCCATTTCGCTTTAATTTATTTTTCACAGATATCATGCTGATGACAAGATAGAAAGAGACAGGCTTTCTTAATAAACATGCTGTGCCTCTGAACTTATGGGCAATGCTTTTGATCTCAAAATTTTACTTTTGATTTTTCTCCCAATCACCAGCCATTGTACTACTATGAGTTAATGCTGTCCTTTGTATTACTACCTGAAATACATTTGGCTTAAAGTTTGATCTATACTTAGTTGTCTCATTTGTCAAAACACTAGTCATCAGACTCATCAGTCTTTGCTACCTCACATGAAAAGCTATGATTAGGTTGTAGACCTCTACTTCTGTTCTGATGTTAGCATTTTTCATCCTTCCTTCTACTGCTTTTCCTAACACTGTCTTCCTGAAACTGACTGTGTCCTCTAAATGAACTAAATCTCATTTCACATAGGTAAGCTTTTCTTCATCTGTGCCAAGCTGTGATGACTGGTTTAACTCTCCAAATGAAGCACGTGCAAGTCAAAGTAACTACAACTCAAATAAAGAGCACTCTGGAGCTTAACTCATTACTTCTTTCCTTCTGTAAATTTGGCTATTGGTAGCAGTGCATAGGATCTGCCAGATCCCAAGCTGTTTCGCTTGTTTTCTCAGAAGTGAATCCACCAATTCCAGACAGCTGAAGACCAATACTCCTTGCAGTTTCTTTTCAACATGCTGAGACTAAGATGCCCCAGAGTGATATAAACCATGTGTATAAACTTTCATCTCACTATCATTGATTACAAACTTAATCCAAGTTTACCTATCGCTGACTAATTCGTCACTTTTTATCACAACAATTAATCTAGTGGTGAAACATTTTAGTGATTATTGAAAATGTAGTTATAGTTTTCCTTCTGTGTATTGTGGAAAAAAAAAAGAAACAACTCCAACTTTCAAACTCATGAGTTGATCATGAATACGTCTTTCTCAACCCCTTTAAAAGGGGGGTTGCTTTTTTGATATGGCTTCTTATTCTTTAAGCTATTTCTTAAGATTATTTGCCTCTATAGCAATTTTTATATTAAATCACCTTATTTAGTTTCTTATGTTGTCTCTATATCTTTTAAAAACAAGGGAATTGGGTTCCTCTTCAATTTCTCTTGAAGCTACTGAACTTGTATAAATATAATTTAAAGGTTCACCAATTTTCTAGCAAGCATCTGATAATGTTTATTGATGCATATTATGTGATACTGCAGCTTTGTCTACTTGAAGTACATCTAATACTTCTATAGCCAATTCTTTTCTATGTATACTTCTGCTCTAATGACCTGAGGGATACTGATTTCCGATTTGGTTCATCACCAACCTCTTCTTCTGTAAAGACATGGACAAAGTGGTTGTATAACAATACTGTGCAATTCAGCACTGATACAAACTCTACATTGCCTCTTAGTGGCACAAAAATTTTATTGCTGTCCTTTGCATAGATATGTCTCTGTGGAAGAGTTCAAATGAAGAATCAGTATCTGGGAATGAGCTGTCCTTCATACTCTATTTTCATATCTGTTTATCTTACACTATTGGGTTGTCCTGAAACCTGCCAGTTCTGCTCTGAAGGCTGCAGGGAATGCAAGGCAAATTTGCAAAGACAGCTGACTGTGTCTGAACTTCAGACCATGAGCACCTATCTTGGCCTGACCTTTCATTTTGTTTAACGTTTTCCTCCTCAGGAAAATCTTTGTCTATTTTTGATTCAGGCTTTTCATAGAATATATAGTCACTTACCATTACTTGTATTGTGAGGTAGAAAAAATGCAGAAGCAGTGACTAAAACCAGGTAGTCTTCCAAACATGAGTGGTAAGTATTTAAGACACTATTGCTATTTTAAAGCTGGATGAGATTTTTCATTATGGAAGTTGACTGAAGAAAGAAAAAACAGAAGTATTTGTTGTCGGAATCATATTCATTCACTTGGGAAGATACTGAGGTGATGTATCAAGAGACAGACAATGGGCTTTCATTGACAAGTGCCTATTGCAAGCTGTACTAGCATTGGAGTGATGTATTGCTACTAGACAGTACATTTCCACTGGCAGATTTTTTTTTCCTGGTTCTGTTTCAAAGCTACAAGGAGAATATGGATTTTAGTTTTCTGGCAGTAGCTGGGTCAGCTCTGCTCATTTCTTTCATTTAACAATGTGGTGATCTGTTCCACTTCATTTGTTTTACTGTTTATCTATGGACAAAATCTTCAGCTGGCATAAATAAGAAAGCTCCGTGGGCTACAGCAGCAGGACCCATTCATAAGACCTCAGGGTCTGCCCTGCTGCTTTTGTCTGTGAGACAAACTTTGGAGATTTCAACATTATTTAAAGGAAATACTATAAACGTCTCAACACAATTGTTCAATACTATCCAACTCTATATGAATTTAAGGGGCTAACTTTGTTCCAGAGGTGTTTTCTGAAGGTGTAGGGTAGAGCTAAATATGTATGAGTGCATACTGACGAAATCTCCAGGACATGAACAATGATTAATTACTAAATCCAGAAGATCCTACTGAGCTGGAAATCTCTTGCCATGCTAAAGCCTAGGGAAACAAGTTTTCTCCAACTTTTGTACTTGTTGGAATAAGGATGACCAAATTTCCCAGAGACAGCACAAACAAACCTATGTATTTGTATTGCTCTTTGGAAAAGTAAGGGGGCAGAAACTGAGGAAGAATTCTCAGATACCTGGGACTTGAGCCAGAGAAAAGGACATCCTTTCATATGAAGAAGAATAGATGTTTTAAAAGTTCAGGAAATATAATCCTAACTGATGAGAAGAGGGAGACAAATTGAAAGATTCAGAGAAGACACTGCATGCTGTACTTTATTCAGAGGATTCTTTGTTTTATTTTGTGCTTACAAGAGAAAGGAATCTGGGACAAGGAAATGCATATGGGCTTTTTAATATTTGTTTTAATTTAAATAAAATTAAATGATAAATTGGGTTTTGTGCTGAGGCAAAGGAAGACATATGAAGGTTTCACACATTGCTGAAGTGTGAACTGCAACTTCTTGTACAAGCTGGAGTATTCTGAGATAATGCTTTTGAGCTATTAGTGACTTTGGGTGAGTGTATAAGGATCTATCAGACCCTAGGGCAGGAGCACTGTATCCAGAAGCTATTACTTAGGAGTCTTCCAACAAAGCTAAAGAGTGTTTAAATCTATGCAGGTATCTTCACTTTAAAAGAACAGTGGCCTATACTTTTGGTAAAGTGACAACAATTAACAAAAAATGGAAAAGGTGAAATGTGTTTTTTAAAACTATCCAGTCTTTACTGGAAGACTCTCTAACAATACATTTACCTGTCAAATTCATACACCTTATACCTTGGAAATGAACAATTGCACTTCCGTTGCCAGATAAACACAGACATTAGTGTTCTAAAATTAAATTTTCACGCCAGTGAAGAGTAAGTTTTGTCTGCCCAGAGATCACCAATAGTGTCAGGTGTTATCCATTTTTTTTTAATGTAAGTCCTCAGAAATGCTAAATGAGGTGATAAAGTATGTTGTCACTTAGTCACCTTAATTTTTAAAAAATGTGTTTTAAATCATCTGTATTCGTATCCACACATCATGGGAGAGAGTCACTAAATGATTCACTTTTAATTGCCAGTGCATTTTTTTTCTCAAGGGAGTTCAGCTTATGCTAACAGATACGATGAACATTGCCTTCCATCATCTGCTTATAGCCTTACCTTTCTTTTTGTTTCATGGGGTGATACAATGCTATATTGCAGCATGCTGCTTCTCCACTCTGGTATCTTAAGATGTTGTCTATTATATACTAAGGTTTTTGAAAAGTAAGTCTTCCTGATGACTTTCCTTGCTGAGTTTCACAGTGCTCTTGATACTAAATTGTATTTATTTCTCCTTGGTTTGAAACAGTCTCTTGTATTGTGTTTTCTTAATTGGAACTTTGAATTTATAGGCTTTACAGGGTGAATGACCTCTTGTTTGTCATTCAGCAATGTCAAGAGTCAGAAGTTGCTGCTGTCCAGGGGCCAAGAATTTAAACCTACGGTTCATTTTTTTCAAAGCCAGTTTGGGAACAATGAAGCTGTGGATAAAAGTCCTCCTAGTGACTAATCTGAGTACATTCTTTTGAAAAATGTGACGTTCAGCGGCCTCTGATTCTGTAACTCACCTTGGCAAGAGCAACAACAACAATAAAATCTGCTGCAATTATGTGAGACAAAGACTAAAAGCAACATGGAAGTAAAAGCTGTTAAAATATTACTCTCAAATCAGATGATAATCATTGAGAATTGCATAAAGATCAGTCTAGGTGGCACAGTACAAAAAGAGATAGGGGAAGCTCTGCACCATGTTATGTACAAGCTAAAGTAACATTTAATTCAAACTGTGGTACTCAGGAAAAAGTTATATTGAAATGCCCTTGTGTTTTGATCTAATTTCTCATTCATGGCATAAAGGTATTCTCTGTTATAGTCACAACGATGTTAACATGGTTGCGAAATGTATATACAATATGTGTCCAGTAACTTGCACAGAGCAGCGTCTGTGGACATTTTTGCTTTTGAGTTGGTGACAGAGCCCATAGAAAGGCAAACTAAAGTTCCCCAGGTCAATAGGAAGGCTTTTACTAATTAATGAATCTACTGATTAATTACTGATTACAATATTCGAATGACTGATATGTTTGAGAAAACTTTATTGTTTTAGGGTTAAATTATCATGATGTTATGTTTTTAAAAATGAAGTCTTCAGTGTGCAGCTGATTGCTGTGTCAGTGTGGACTCTTTAAGATGCTTCTGGGGAAAGATAGGTTTGACAGACTTCTGTGAGGCTATAGGTTGAATAATGGAAAAGAGTTCAACTGTATTATTAAGGTAAGTCATCATGTATCATCTTTTAAAATATTTAATCGTTAGTCGCTTTAACAACATATTCAATCTAACAAGTAGCTATTCCATTTAGAGGTGTATCACACATAAGTTGAAGGAGTAGAGAGTGACCCATGATAACTCTTTCACCTGTCTTGTGCCGCCCCTGCCCCAGGACAGCTCTCCCACAACTCCCAAGAAGGTGGCAGTGCTGTGGTTTTCGTTTACAGTATCACACAAAATAGAGAGCACATGTTCATGTCTGTGGCATATAGCATTTGATTTCCTTAATATTATTAAAAATATTCCCTATAATAAGGTAATTAAAATGGACATTTTAAGTTAAGGATTCCTTTGCATTTGGTCATGATTCAACTCTTAGAAAAAATGTAATCTTATGTAAGACACTAAAAGAAAATTTGAAAAATCATACTATTTAGAGTGAAAATCATATGTTATAAATAAATCTATAAATGTCATTTTGGTTCTTGCGTGAGTCATTAATGGAGAAAGTGCCAAATCCAACCAGTAAGTTACTGGCAACAAACAGGTTCATTAGCTCTAATGAAAATTTATGTAATATATTGAAAAGGTAATACTTAAGAAGGCACATTTGGGAAAATGTAATCTGCATGTGCTGCAAATGACTCCAATCAACTTGAGAGGAAACTCTGGAAAATGGGGAAGCTTGTAAGAAAAGGAAGGATTTCTGCAGTTTATCAGTTATCTTACCAATTTGGTAATGCTTTCACAAGACTTGTTTTTCATTTATTTCAACGTGAAGACAGCAGAATGAAGTTAGCGATCTACAGGGTTGAAAACAACCTCTTGTGTTAACCCCAGTGTGATAGAGTTGAAGCTCTTGAATAGAAGGCTGCACAGGAGTACAAGATTATCCCAAGAGATTCATGGTACAGAATCGTTGATATCATCTGTGCCTTTAATATAACAAATCAATAAATGTGGTTTATGTGGATATAAGCTGATAAATAATCTATATAGTAGAGTGGAACTTGTGACATGATGCAGACAGGTACATTTCAATCTTTGTATGCAAGACACTAAAGAGCAGTGAAAGAAAGAAGAAAGGTGTATATAAAACAAATCAATAAACTGGTCTCCAATTCCATTTAATATGTTACTTTGCACTGTCACTATGATTTTCCTTTCATTTTTTGTTTATGGAGATTGCATATCAAAGTACATAAAATTATTTGCAGATTTTCCTTTCAGACAAGTCAATATAAGGGTAACACTTTTCTTCTCCAGGTAACCTTCAAGATAATACTCCTGTACGAAACCAGAATGCATGTTTTTACATTTGCTTTATTTTGTGGTGTGAACTTCATATTTTTAAAAAATGACTACTACATCTCTAGGTCTCTTGTGATGGTTGGATTATTAATGCAATCAACCTCTTCTGAAATGAACCATAGACTGATGACTAGAGATGTGTTCAGTAACCCACAAATAATTCCTGTACCCACTCATTACTTAAAAAGAGCAGCCTGTTCTGTAAGTGACCCAGCTGTAATTAAGAGACCACAAATTCATAGAAATAACAGTACAAAAGTTAATGCTGTCCTTGAACAGATCTAAGCTCAGTACCAGGCTTTTTGAAAAAGAGAGAATATATTTTATTTCTGTACCAGGTGATCTGTACATAAAGCAAGGAAAATGGCTGTGTAATAGTCTCTTTGGGCCATGGAATGGATTCTCTTTCACTGCTGCTTGCAAATTATCATACACTGTTAAACAGGTAGTTTGGATGTTAGGTTGATTGCAGACACGTGTGAGCAAAGTGCCTCTAGTTATTAGGGTGCAAGGCGGTGCTACTGTGGAAGTAACACCAGTGGGGGAGTGTCATGCTGAGTTCTGCTGGGGTGTGGGATATAATGGAGAGGGGTCTAGTGCTTTGGGAAAGTGTCTGTCCTGCCTTTGAGTCCCACCTGGATTGCCTTCTAATGGCTCAGAGGGCAAGCCAGCTGCGGTTGCCATGTGCAGTTTTCCCCAGTTGCCCCAGAGAAAAGGGATCATGGTAGTATTTTGGGCTCCTCATTATTAATACACATGGTAGGTGTTTTGTAGGCCTATCTAAAAAACACAAATATTTAGGCTACCATCCATACTCAGATGAATCCTAGGCAGGGGGCTGAGGTACCTCTCTCTAGTGCAAGACATCACTTTGCCCAAATGTCCTCAGGAGTTTGATCTGGTAACTGTTAGCTGAGCTTGTCTAACAAGAGCTGACAGATCTGAATTAATTCAGAAAGGCAGCCAGAGGAACCTGTGGTCCTTACCATTTACATAATTGCTAAGTAATCACAGCATTTACCCTGGAAAAAGGAAACATTTCTAAGCCTACCTCAGTCTGAAGAGAGTTGAACTCTGTCATCCTGTTTCAAAGCCCTAATCACCACTTCTTCTGGGAAGAACACTCCAGTTCTACTAGGTAACAGCAGCGAGAGCTCTGGGCTCCTGGCTGGCTGGAGTATAAAAGTACTTCTGAAGTTAAGGGCCAGAACTCAGGTTATACTCCATCATACTATACAGATATCACCTACTTGCATCCTCTTTCTCTGCCTGATATTTCTTGTATTTGTGCCTGCAAATTGACCTTGTCTCAATATGGGACATGACGAGCATTCTTATCAAGGGTAACTCAGAGCCTAGAGCTCAAAGGAGCTTTCCTTGAGTGCATGATTATGGGAGTGGGAGAACGAGCTCTAAACCATCCAAAGCTGAGGAAGACTGTATTTGTCACCTTAGGAAAATGCTTTTACAATTAATATAGCACTGGTGAGTGAGCCATAGCTGGAGGACTGGGACGATTTGTACCTGGGTGAGAGAATGAGCAGGAGCAGCAAATTGGTGGGAGAGGAAAAGGAGGCAGGAGTTTGTGACTTGCTTTCCAGCACAGGAGTTTAAGCTTAACATGCTGATAGGATGACAAGGAAATTCCAAGATATTGTAGGAGATTTACAGTTTGGGTAGTTTAAAGATCCTGTTTGGTGCTAGGAATAATAAAACTTTGTTCAGCTGAGCTGACCAGAGAAAGATTACTGTTAGTAGTCAGAAAGTACCACCAGGATGGGGCAGGTCTGCGCACAAGACTAAAATGAAAGGTACGCCATCATGGGCTCATAAAACAGCCACCTACACAATATTTGTTCATTTTCTAAGTTAATCTGATTTTCTGATGAAAGGAGAATTGCTTAAATTGCTTGGCTTAGTCTCCTCACAAATCTTTGTTAGAAACCATCTCCTGGATGCAATTTCCTGTGGCAGCAAGAACTGGCTGTGCCTGGCCAGTTCACAGAGGAGCTCCACAAAGAACAGCATGAAGAAACTCACAGCTGGTTTTAATTATACTACTTAAATGGTAGGGTAGAGACAGCTGGGAAGGTCTTAAGCTTCATGTCACCTCTGCAGAGTGGCGGTAAAATGTATCTGTGTCCTCATAGTGAGGTGCCAGCACCCAGCTGTACAGGGTGCCTGTCCTAAAGGAACCATATTTTTTGTTGGTCATGAACAGCACAGGTTTTCATTTTGCATCTTAACTCTGTTGGTATTTTCTGCCACTCTGAATATGTCTGCATGGAAATTAAAACCATCTAACACACCAGACGGCATTTGTTCTGGCCACCAGCATTTTAGCTGTTAAATTCAACAGAAAAAAGCTCTTTTTGCTGTTATGTTTTCTTGACAGAAAGAAAATTTAAAGTTTTCAGAAAGAAAGAAACAGAAAGAAAACTTTTGAGTTTTCTTAATTTTTTTCTGCTCTGTTAAATTGGGTTTTTATAAAAACATAAATCTGGCAAAAAGCTACTGCCTGAATTGAATTTACAGCATGTGCACATCTGGCAGTACCTAATGGTAACAGGTCTTTCTGCGCTCTTATGCATTATTTCTTGTGTTGGCAGATGGCCAGATCCATACTGGGGGAGTGTGTATATATGAGCAGAAGTCAAGATAAACATGCAACCAACGTGACTGTAGAAGTAGCAGATTCTTAGCTGTGACTGTGCAGACTTTTTTTTAAACCTTAACTCATTTTGAATGACCTTATCACTTACTCTGATGTTTCATTCTGACACTCAAAAGATAGTAAAATCAGATAGTAAACTACAGAAACAAATATTGTTGCCCTAATCAGCCCATCCGGACAGGACCTGGCTTTTCTGTTTGGAGAGAAATTCTGACATTCTAAAAATTAATTGCACTATGAATCAAAGGAAAGTAGGAATTTCCACTGCCCTCTCATAGCAGTGATCTCATAGCATGTTCTTTGACTGTGTTACATTTTGAATTAAAGCAGTTAAAAGATGTTTCAAATATGTAATTTTGATTATTTTTTTTACTTTTTGCAAGATTGACTATAATATAATGTCTCCGTTTAAGGGTCAGAGAGAGAGAGAGAGCAGGATTTTCTCTCTATTGCCCCTACCCCTCCCAGGGGAAGGATTAAGAAAAAGGGAATAGAGAGAGAATAATAAAAAAAATTGCTCTGCACAAGGTTGGAAGTTAAGACTGTAACAAGTTTAATGAAAACAACAGGGGAAAGGAAAAGGGAATTAATAAGGGACAAAGGATATTTATATACAAAACCCAATCCCAGTAGTCCCGAGTGCAAATGTCCAAACAGTGCCTCGTGGCTGCTGCGACTGCTGTGACTCCTCACCAGGGACCACAGTGGTGCTGGGAGCGGATGGTGGTGAATGCTGCCGAGCACGTGGAGCTAGGCCCAGCCGTCCCGAGATGCGACAGGAAGCAGCCCAGGAAAGCCCTGCAAAAACCTCAGTTTATTATAGACTGTGGCCGGAAAGGGGAGGGAACAGTACTGATCTCTGACCCTCCAGGGTCCTACAGACACCACCTGTGCTTCCCTTTCAGGCTGGTAACCCTTAAACCATAACATATAAAGATTGAAGTGAACCACTTATCCTCAAAAAGGAATGATGGTTGTTTATGTTTCAAAGTTTTTCTTTGACAATTTTGTCAAGTCAGTGTGTTCTTCCAAAAAATAAAATTCAATTAAAACTTCATGAACTAATGTTTTTGTAGGAAATTATACTGCTGAGGGATTTTCAGCCAGCAACAATTATCTATCTGAATAGCCTTTGCTCATTTAGACTCTGTTTTTAAAGAAAAAATTATAAAACATAATGCAAGCAATTTAAAAAACAAGTATGCAAAGTATATAAAGAATGAAGACAACCTCATCTAATAAGGAAATATCCACATTTAGAACATGAACAAGTTATTGTTAAACAGGTGCTTTGTACTGGGAGCAAAACGAAGCAAAATTTGCTGTGAACACACTTGGAGCTTATGCTTTATGCCCTTGCAGAGAAACAAATATGCCCTATCTTTTCTGTCACCCAGAACTGAGCCTAAACAAATATGAAGTGCAGGGCTACCTCCTCCAAATCGCAATCACTAAAATCAAAGACAGGGAATAGGAGGAAGCAGATGAACTCTCTCCTCATTTTGTCGTTCAGCAAAGTGAATTGATAGAAATAGTCTAGAATTTGGTTTTTCTGAATTGTTATTGGCATGCATAGCAGTCTTCATCACCATACGCAGAATAGATGGGAAGGAAAAGTGAATAAGGTACAGAAGCATATCTCAAATACAATGTTCTCTTAAGGCAACACCCTGTCACACTTATTTTTGGTCAGTGTACTACCAGTTAGAGGAATGAGCATAAATTGCTCTTAGAAGGTTCAGACTGGACATTAGGAAAAAAATTCACTAGTGAGGAACTGCATGAGTCTCAGAGAACTCAGCCAAAGTTGCAGTTGACCTTATCTAGCATTGGCATTAGTCCTATTTCAGGCAAAAGGTTGGGCCATATGACTTTCAACCATCATATCTGTGATTCTGAAATTTCCTTGGAGTAGATGTGGTATTATGAATGTGGAAAAAGTCATAAATCTGCCATCCCCCTGTCTTAGCCTTATTCCAGTTCCTGTATGACCTAGTCTAGGTGATTCTGCTCTGACAGGGGGGTTGGACTAGATGATCTTTTGAGGTCCCTTCCAACTCCTAATATTCTGTGATTCTGTGATTTCTTTTAGTGCCATTTTAACGTCCAGTGAAATCATGGAGAGTCTTTAACTATCATTTCATCAGGCCTTAAAATGTCAGTGATTTTCATTCATTAACCAAAAAAGGCAGTTTCTGCTTCTGTGTACCTTAAGGTATGGACGTTATGAATGATTAAAACTTCTTAGGGGCCTAGCTTAAGCAAGTGGGAAAAGGGAAGAAAAAAGAATCACTTGCTGAGCCTGCCCAAGATGATGTGTTTTCTGAATTCCTCTTTCTGGGAGGATCAAGGACAGAAAGCAGGTCTTTGACTAGTCAAAACTGCATCTAGGAACTCATTGTCGTTTTAGTAGCTAGGTCTGTGCACCATTTCCAACTGACTCAAGCAAAGTCTTGGTTCTGCACAACCCATACTGAAGCAGTAGCTATGCACCATTCACTCCAGTGATTTTAATCTAAGCTAATGATTGTTAAATACTTTTTTAATGATTGTTGGATGAGACTGACAGTACTTGATCCAAAGCGCACTAATATCAATGTGAGTTTTCCCTCTAACTTCTGATGCATCATTTGGTGTATTGGGTTTTCTGTGAGGGATTTTTCGTTGTGTCTTTGGTAATGGGGGAAAGGCTATGGAGATAGCCCTGTAACAAGCTACCTGAAGAGCACCCCTTTTTCCTTTGTCAGACCTGCATTTGACCAGGGCCAAGCCAATCAGTGTCCCAGTGACACTGCAGCTCCACTGCAGCTCAATTCCAGAAGAGAGAGCTGAGAACTCTTCAGAACCATCAGAAGAGATCTGCAGTAGAGAAAGGAGTGGGGTCTGAGGAGAACAACTTTGAAGAACACCAAGATCAGTTGAAGGAAAGAAAGGAGAGGGAGGAAGAGGAGGACACAGAGCCCAGGTTGCCCTTTTGCAACCCATGGTGAGAGCCAGGTCGACTGGCTTGCAGCTCGTAGAGTTCACCGGTGGGGCAGGGCCACATTAGCAGGTGGCTGCCCGTGTCTCTGGGCAGTGTGTGCTGGAGCAGTTTGTGTGTGAGGGAACTGCGGCCGTGGGCAGACACAGATTGGAGCTTTGTGGACTTAGGCTGAAGCAGTTTTGTGCGTGAGGGAAACTGCGGCTGTGGGCTGACCAATATTGGACTTTTGAGGAATTTTTCTCCTGTGGAAAGGGCGCCACGTGGAAGCAGAGAGAGGCTGGACAGAGTCCTCCCTACCCTCTGAAGGACCACATGGCACAAAACCGACTGCAACTCCCACTTCCTTCCCCCTGCGCCTCAGGGCATGGGGCTGGGAGGAGGTGAAGAAACCGGGAAAAAAGCTGAGCCCGGGAAGAAAGCTGAGCCCAGGAAAAAAGGGAGGGGTGGGGGGAAGGTGTTTTGACTTTAAGATCTGGTTGTATCTCTCATTGTTCTGCTCTGATGTTGGTAACAAATTTAAATTGTTTTAATTTTTCTCCTTATGATGAGTCTGTCTTTTGCCCATGACCTTTTTTTCCAAAGTGCTAAGAAGCCCTCCCAGTCCTTATTTTGACTAACCCTTTTTTAGGGGGGGCATTGTGGTGCTCAGTTACACACTGGGCCTAAACCATTAGACATTCAGGTAGAGAGCCACTTGATTTTTCACTGAGTGAAACATATTTTTACTCTACTGTTTTGGACCTCCTTTTAAAATATCTGTTAATAAAATGTAGACTCAATTAGACTCTTGATTTTGCCAGTCTATTTTTGTAATGGTTGGGTTCAAATTGTGATCAGATTCTGAAGTTTTTCCTGGTCATTTTGAGATGTTGTAAAATCAGTTAACCTATCTTATTTCTTTTTCTTGCTGATTATTGGAGTTTAGACAAATTATGATTTCAGTATGTAACTGAATTACATGACTTGAAATAGCTCTTTCATGTTTTACTCAGCATCACCATGCATATTCTCTAGGTCATTATCACAAAATGTGGTGCATTTTCTTGTTCAACTGGGATTTTTGCTTTTTTTTAGGGCAGGCTACATTTATTTAGTACAACATTGTTTGCTTTTCTTTATATGCTATTCTAGAGAAAATTAGAAATCTGCATTAACTTCGTTATTACTGCTATCTACTAGACAAAGTAATGGACTATAAATCTGATACAAGAGTATGTTTCTGTTAAGAAGAAACAGACACACAAATAATTGCTCCATTAATTTATATTTAGTGCTATCTTAAATATTTTATATATTCATTTACAATATTTGAAAAATATATTGAACAGCCTCATAATAAAAGTTTACCTTTTGCGGGATGGATTTGTAAATCCATTTGGTAATTAAGTTAATCCTGTGTGGCGTGTGAGTGCTAAATCTAATTATATAATTAGACATCTGCATTATTAACTGCTCTGTTGTGACATAACAAATGCATCCTTTGAATTCCATAGTCTTTGTAGATTTGATCTACAAGTTATTTAGTGTACAGTTGAAGAACACATATTTCAACAGCTTTATTATACCAGATTTACCATGTTCAGATAGAAATGAATGATTTGATATATGGTTAACTAAGTAGCTATAAGTTAGCTACAGATGATTTGCAGCATATTTCAGTATGAAAATTTTATTTCTTAAATATCACTGAAATGTAATAAATTGCATTTTGTATAAAAGTATTACATGTGAAAATGTCTTCTAAATTAAATTATTATAGACTGAAAAAACATATTAATAGGGAAGGTGAAAAATACAGATGAGTCTGAAAATTCTTTTAATTGACATTTAAGAATCAGTAAAGAGTTGGTGAAATGCAAAGAAATACTAGTCAACTATTTCTTAGATTAAAGCAG
Source organism: Mesitornis unicolor (assembly GCF_000695765.1). Lineage (NCBI taxonomy): Eukaryota > Metazoa > Chordata > Aves > Mesitornithiformes > Mesitornithidae > Mesitornis > Mesitornis unicolor. Next base: position 55,172 of record NW_010157537.1, read on the forward strand.
CAATGATAGTGCAAGATGACAGAGAAAGATGCTATGAGAAGAGTGGAGTCAATGTGGAGAGGAGTGAAGAGTGATCAGATCCATGAACTGAATTATAGTGGATTTGTTTTAGTTGCTCTGTAGTAATACTTTATAAAATTGGAAGTCTGTGAGTTATGAGCAAAAATTATCATCCTTTGATTTTTTCACAAATGTCTTGTGCATTTAGGTTTGCAAAACTGATCAACTTGAAACAAAAATCAGAGGTGAAATCTGGTTTCTAGGCCCACATATATTTCCATCAGCTTCAATATTTAGAGCACTAATAAGGAATGCATTTTTATTTATGTGATGAGGTATATTTGTTCATAAGTTAATGCTTAAAAGCTATGAAGATATATCATGCAGGACCTTCAGAAAACTGGAACTAGAATCATAGTGTCACAGAATGAGTTGGACTGGAAGGGACCTTTAAAGGCCATCTAGTCCAACCTCCCTACAGTGAGCAGGGACATCTTTAACTAGATCCCGTTAAAGATTAGGACACCATGTAACTATGTTGAACCTGGAAGGAGAGAATATGTTGCTGCACAAAGTGAACATAAGAGTTTCTGTTTTGTGTTGGGGTCCCTTTTTCACTAGTAAGGCTGTTCTGCCTAAAGGAACAATTGGGCCATCAAGTTTCTCCCATATAGAGAATGGAATTGGGACACCAAGATCCCTTATATGGGATTTATGGCAATTCAATGGTATAGAGATTTACATTTCAAGCCTTTACTTAAGGCTGAATTTAACATTTGCAACATTTCTATACCTCCTTTCTTTTTTTATCTCTCTTGGTTACATGGATCCATTTAATATCCTAATATCTCTGTAAGCGAATCTGGGGTTTTTATTTGTGGGTAAGACGCAGGTAGTCACCTGGCCTTTAGGTAATAAATCTGGATTCAGTTCCTAGGTTTTTGACACTACCTTGGCTGAATTACATAACTTCCTGCACGCTGGGAATTTTTTTTCTCTCCTTCCCCCCTCCTCCATTTTCAGTGCTTTATCAGTTAATGTTATGATTGATTTAGAACAGAGATTGTCTGTTTCTGCACTTCTGTCCTTTACCTGCAAGAATCTTAGTTGAACCTCCAGGCACTAGAAATGAAATGAAAATTGTATTCATTTTACAGAAGCATAAGGAGAGCACAGAAAGAATATTTCATACAGATTTAGTTTCTCACAAAACTTGTGGCAGTAACAGAACAGAAATGAAGCTCATTTTTCAATGGTTGTGCTACATGTCCTCTGAGGAAAAGTTGAACCTAGAGCGTATATGCACTGGCGATGCTGCCGAAGGACTTGTCATAGCAAAAGTGTAAGAAAATTTTAAAAAAGAGAACAAAATATGAGTCTTTCTGAGAAAGAAATAATTTCATCTCCTGAAATGTTTCATGTTTGACATATCCAAGTTCAATGAATGTCAAATAGTAAAGCCATTTTGCATGTTTATTTTTACCTTCACTAACTTGGATATCCTTTCTCTAAATTTCATATCTCTTGTTCCAGCCAGTTCTGCCACAGAAAAGCATGATGTTGAAAGAACGTTGAAGCAGAAACTAAAATAGTAGCCATTTAATGCACTATCCTCCTTTCCATTTAGTCAGGGAAGAGATGTCATTGCATACCAAACACATGCTGCAAATCTGGCAAGACTACAGCATAGATTTTAAGTTAGCCTACAGAGAGACGAAAATCTTTTCCTGTGCCTGTCAATACTCTGGGTCTTTTGCTTCTTGGGACCAATGGTGGCTTCTGAATGCAGCTCAGCTGTGCAAAAAGCTTCAAGCTACATAATAAGCCTTAAAGTTGGCTTACCTCCAATACCATCTGTGCTTTTAGATCTTAAACATGTATCTATTCAGATGAGCTAACATGTGCAAATCAATTGTTTTATTTAAAGTTGCAAAAGACAATGCAAAATAAAAGAGGAGAAAAACCACCCGCAGTGTGGAAACCCATAACGTTGTTTTTCATTGAAGAGGTTGTGGTGACAGAATGCCGCTTCTACTGTTGGCTGTAAGTGTTGTATTTCCTGGGTGAATGATGTGAAGACTATTACTATGTGATGTAGACTATTACTATGTGATGTATAGTAACTCAAAGTGGAATTTTGCATGTGAATGGTGTTATTCTGAAGTCATAAAACAGTTACTTGCCATAAAGAAAGGCAGTTGATTTTAGGCCAAGTGCCTGCATTTTATCTAGTCATCATTATGGAAAATTAATTTTTATGCTCCTTCACTTTGTAGATTCTGTGGTGTCCCTTAGGTTCACAGAAGAAATCCTAGCTCATACAGAGTAGTACTACTACTAGAGTAGTATTTCTTAAATTACTTTTTCATGAAAATTGTTCATCTATAAGAGAATATGGATATACGATACGTGCCTATGTGCAACATTGTGCATATGTAATAGATAAAAATCCCTCTGGAATGCAAGGAAAGTGTCCCATTATTTTTAGGGAGTTTTAGATAAGTTACTGCATTTTATACAGAGACTCAGTGACAGGTACTGGGAGCACTCAAGCATTGTACCTTTTTTCATTACTTTTAGATTGTGCATTAAACCTCTTCTCAGTGAGGGTGACAGAGCACTGGAACAGGCTGCCCAGAGAGGTTGTGGAGTCTCCTTCTCTGGAGACATTCAAAACCTGCCTGGACGCCTTCCTGTGTAACCTCATCTAGGTGTTCCTGCTCCGCCAGGGGGATTGGACTAGATGATCTTTTGAGGTCCCTTCCAATCCCTAACGTTCTGTGATTCTGTGTGATTCTGTGAAAATCATATGTACGAAGTCAGCAGCTGAACTACCCATGTTTTGTGGAAGTCTTGGCACTGTGGCTGCTATAGGGTTTGGTAGTGACTGTTTCTTCACTTCCTGTTCATCTTACTGCATGTTGCTTTCCAAACACCCACAGCATGTCAAGTGTGAAATAAGATATAATAGTTACATATGTTTTAATTCTACAAGTTGTCATTAGGTGGAATGTTGTAGCTTGTGTTGTGTGGGCAAGCAGGAAAGATGATAGGACCAGTCCATTTAGGCCTCAGTTTACAAGTCTGGGAACTGTAAGTATTGCCCATTTTGGAAGCTGATGAAACTGCTGACCTGGCCTCAGATTCCATTCTCCACACTGCTCAGAAAAAGTTACTAGATGCAGTTTTTCCATACTGGAGCCTTTCTATTTTTTTAAGTAGCACCCTGCAATAAATCCACCCTTGATGCCTGTTATACAACTGTGCCACAATTATTCCAGAGATGTTCATGCCAGTCACTTGTCAATCCTATGTCCATTTCTCTGAGAGTAACAGATTGCTGAACTGTACATATGCCATTGTCAGAAAAGTTGCCAGTGACTTTTCTCATGATGTTCAGTTGCTATTCCCTACTTGGGCACTCTACAAGGAGGAAAATACAAATACTTCTCAATGTTTCCCCGCTTTTATTTACCCTTATTTTTTTATTTCTTGTTGGTGATATGATGACTACTTCCAACTCCTCCAAGCTGCTGGAGTGGTGTGCATTATACATACCATTGGCAACCACACAAAACCCTAGATGCTGGCGAACCCTTCCTATGTTGGCTAGAGACAACAGAGATTATAGTCTTAAATCAGCAGTTTCTTCGTCTGGCAGCACAAGTAATCTAAGATCATATAAATGTCAGCAGCATTTATATGCTGCTCCCCTGATGGGACTGACTGCTTTCTTGGCTCTCCAAAACAAACCTTTCCTTCTGGCTGTCCAGATTTTACTTGGGATGACATCACGTTAAATTGCTTTCACCAGGTTGAGAACTGTTCCTTCCCCTGCCTCACAACTGTTCCCTGGGCATATGCATGGTGGTGAGGTGTGCTGCCATGTTGAGGTGTAAGCTGGAGTTAAAAGGTGTACATGTGCATAGGAGGAAGTCTTCAGCAGCATCATTATGTAGGTTACCATCATTAACCTACTATTTTTAAAAGATTGGATGTGTAATTAGTGACAGATAATTCTCACAAGTTGTTTTCCATCCACTTTACATTGCTTGTTTTTCTCTTTTTTGCAAAAGTTTATTTTTGAGAGAACAAGCAATTAGTATTATTTCAGCTTCATGAATTCTACTTAACCTGGGAAGTAAAGTATTATTTATTTGCTCTTTATGGACAGATGATGTGCCTGAAATAGTAAACGTTGATGGTGATTTAATAAGTCAAGCCTTAACCTAGAAGCATTGCACTGTGACCACAAAAAGCTTTCCATATTTTAACATTTAGATCTGATTGCTGCTTGCATGTTCTGTTTATTTATGAATAAGATTAATTTATTCATTTGTACTTATTTTCCATTAGACAGGGATGATATCCTTCAAACTGTGATGAATTGTCAACTAAGTAGGCCAAAGACTTTTCCCGAACAAGAAGTCCACTTTAACAAATGGCATAGCCCACAGACAAAGCTGAAAAATTCTGGAAGGTCAGTAATGTTTGAATGTCTTGTGTTTACGATCAATGTGTATTAAATGGCTTAAATGTATTAAATTTTTTCAATAAAATGAAAAAAAGAATCTGAAGTCTGCATTTCTGCACAACACATTTAGCATCTTTTATATTTCTGTACTTGATTTTTCCAGTGGGACTTACAATGCCTTGAGGAAACTTTTGTGCAATAGCATAAGATCCATAGCCTAATATCAGTCACCAAGAGCCATGCACGTACTCTAGGGTAGTTGTCTTTTATAGACAGTGGACACAAATCCAGTCTGTCTAAGGCAATTAGACTTCTGTCCCAGTTAGATGTGTTGTTGATACTGAATGAGATGTATAGTAACTAGTAACTAATCAAGGGAAGTGTGAGAAGGTCTTTGTGTTGGGTAGCTTGGTGTAAATGTTGCAATGGATGATGCTGGAACAATGTTGCAGATGTGTGGCATTTGTAGGTTGCAGGATGCATCTGTGAGATGAGGATGAGGGAAAGAACTACAGGAGTGGAGACAGTGGCAATTTTATTCCTGATCACTGGCTTATTATAATACATGTGCTATGGATTAAAATAAACAATTTTTGCTCATAGCAGTGCCTTTTTGCTTTTAATATATAGGTCCAAAGCAGAAAAGAGTTATGTGGGTAGGGATGCATGTCACTTAACTGAGAGTCTGGACTGCTGGTATTTCCAGAGCAAAGAATGTTATATATTCTAATATGTTCATTATTGAATTGAATACTAGTTCTCCTGGTATCCTCTACAGCTTGTCAGAAATCATTCAGACTCCATAAATATTGCACCAGGGAAGTGCTCTTAATTTTAGAGATGGAGATTGATGGAGGTATGTTAAACTGAGGAGGTCTGCTGCTGAGTTAGTATCTTCTCTTATGTATTCAGTTTCATTCTCTTTTTCTGTCTCTCTCTTTTTTTTCCCCTTTCTGTAGCACATCAGGGTCCTATAATAATTATTCATTAATATATGAGGTTTTACATTTCAAGATGATAGTTACTTAGATCCTGATTTAAGGAGTAGCAATAGCTGGGAAATGGTATTGTTTCCCTGTAGCTGCATATATATATATACTAAGATAGAATATTTCTAGAACATTTTGTATCAGGAAAACTGTGTAATATACAGGTGCACATAAAAAGCACAAAAATCACAGGCTATGAAGTCACTCAGTATTTACTTACAGGTACAAAAATTCACTTGTAAGCATTAGAGGCAAATGTAAAAGAATCTATTTTTATCAGTCCCTTCAAATCTGTGCATTAAATCACTAAAACCAAAACATTTAAAATACACATTAGCTTGAGATTTTTCAAATTTGTTTTGACCTTTTAGTTCTTGCTACTTCTCCTTGAAAGCAGACATCTGAACAGCAGACATGCCTTTGAAAATTGTGGCACTAAACTTTGAAAACATGAAAACATCTTACAAGTACTTGGAAATTTTAGATTTTACAGAAAAAGCCAAATCTAAAGAAAGTAGTTCTCACCAAATCTTGCAATAAAAGCATCCTTGTGCCTGTGTCTCACACCAGCCTGACACCACATGACATTCTCTAGGGGGGATACATCAACTTGCAGAGACCTTTGCCCACACATAGGTCAGTTGTCTTTTGAACAGACGTGAGATAGCTGCAAGAGGTGTGAGAGCCTACGCAGCTGGGTCAGGGGGTGTCTTCTGCTCTCATACCAATACAAACTCTCACCAAGAGTAATATTTACATATGTGGGAAAACAGAATTTGTCCTGGTGGTTTCACAGGTGAACAAAAGGGCTGGATTTGGCCTGGTGTCTTTACTTCTCATCTGTATATGAGCTTAATTGAATATTAGCATAATTGAACTCACCATGTATTGACAGATTGCATTTCACACTGACTTCCATACTGTGACAGGGAAAGGGAATTTGCTTCAGCTGCTATTGCCTTTTCCCAGTGGTCTGAATAGATGGAAATGGGAGAGGGAGCTGTGGGAATAGGAAATAGCTAGGGATTTATTACTTTGGTTCTAACAAAAGAGGAAGAGGAACAACTCCAGTTTGTTTTAACCCTACCTAAAAGACTACTTTGTTTAACATAGCAAAATGAGGTCTAAGAAGGCACAGAGTTGCCAAGAATAAATAAGCTGGGCAGTGAACACTGGAGAGGGAAAAGGAGTACTTATGGTGAGAGACACTATAGGCGTGAGAACAACTGAGTGTAAGTAACAGACAGGAATAAACACAGACTGGAAATCTGAAGGTTTCTAACTTATTAGAGTGACAACGTTCTGCCTCGCAATAGAAGAAAGTAAAATTTTAAGCACTGTTAAGGCAGAACTTGATAGGTTACTGAAAAATTTAGTGTCTGAACTAGCAGGGAATCGGATTCAGAGCTCCAAAATCTGTCTTCCGTGCTTCTGTGGGTTTGAGGAAGGAAATGTAAGTCTAGCCTGGTATTGTAGATAGTCCTCTGAGAGACATCCAGTTACTATAAGCAAGAGCAGGGTCATGGGAGTAACCTACAACTACCCCAAGGTATTAATGCAGTATTTATGGAGGGGTGACTTCTGCTTTAAATTTGTGTTCTGTATCTGGCAGAGGAGAAGGTGGGGACCTGTGCCTGGCGTATGTGCTGTAAGTGGTCTGTCTGCTGGCTTCTGGGAAGGGAAAAGAGCAGCACTGCTGCAGCAAATGCCTGAAATAACCTTGTTCAGTTGTCTGTTTACAAAGGAGGATGTATCATCAGAGGAGTTAAGTGCTTCTTTCGGCCTCAGTTAGCTATCTAAGCATGCTGGAAGACCAGAGTCTAAGTGCTTGCCCAAGTATCCTTAGCTGTTCCTACTGCCCAGCTTAGATGGCTCCCTTGGTTTTTGCTCTGCATGTAGGATGCCCATGTTTAAAGCTGTGATTTTCAAAGCTCTCCATGGAAACAGCTTCAGCTATCTAAGCTAGCACACCTGACTTGACAGTGATCATCATCAACACCTATCATCTCCTGGGGAGGGAAATCACTAGCCCAGGTGGATATCAGTATTGAACTCTTTCAAAGCAGCAACAAGCTGCAATACTCAATAAAATCTACTTCAGTAATGCAACATATAAAAAAAAAAAACCAAACAATCACCAATTAATTTCCCAGCTGGTGAAAGACAGAAATAAACTATAAAGAGTTTCTTCTAGAATTAGTAATGTATTAATATCCCACAGTGCTAACAATGATATTAAACCCCTATAGAATACATGTAAAGTGAGTTATTTAGATTCACTTAACAGTATAAGTAGAATTCAATAAATAGAACATGCACTACAGACTTATAAATTATTCTTGTTTTGACATGTTTATTCCTTGCAGTTCTTCATTACATTTTCAGTCACAATTATTTTGCTGCTATCTAGTGAACATTTCCACTTATCTTAACTGGCCATATTTCTTATTAAGCAAATTTAGTTAAGGCTTTAGTGAAAATATATAGCAAGACAAGAAAATATTTTCATGTAAAATTGAAATTCCTTTGTACTCTTTTTATTTAGACTTAATCTTTCAATGCTATTAATATGTATGATAGCATTTTATTCTGTACACTTTAGAAAAAAACTGTGTACCTGTGAAAGATGGGATTGTACAGAATAGTAGTGCAATAGTAATTGAAAACATTATTTCTACTGCCTCATGCAATGTTATTTTGTTTAATCCACACAATAGCTAAATATTTTCCTGCTACTAACAAAAAAATTACAAACTATTCTTATTCTAGTTGTACTATGTCATTTATCAGTAACTGTGTGGCTTATTTAACAGAGATTTTCAGCTAACAAACCCTGCTGTCACTAATAAACAGGGTCATTTTAATCATTATTTGTGGCTGAAATTAATAATCTTAATGCTTAAATAGGAGCTGTAAAGTAGCTGCACAGTAACGTGGGCTTTATCTAAATTAGAGCCAAAAGAGCAATAACTGAAAACCAAACCCGAACTTCTGCCACTTTCTGAACTAAGGCTGTAATTCCACATTGTTAACTTCAAAAGGGGAATCAAAACCAGCTACCACTTTCACACAGGCTCAAACCTGTCTGTTCTTCAGTGATCAGTGATTATGCTGACAAAGCCAAATGCATGCTGTCCTACCCTTGTCTACCCTGTCCTGAACTGTGATTGAGTCCCAGAGCATGAATGGCTGCATAGAACCTGCACATACATAGGGTGGGTGCAATGAGATGGGAGACATGGGTACATGTATAGTGCTTTCATAGCTGTGGCAATCCATGTGCTTCAGGCTGAAGACATGCTTATAATTAAGTTTGTTGTGACTTTCCAGGCTCTACTTCCAGTTAACATTGCCAGTGTACCCAAATGACAGAGTCTGACAGAGTCTGTGGGACAAAGCACAGCTTTTCTGAACTATTTGAATAACAGAGACACAAGCCTTTGCGTGACAATACCTGCAGTAATAAATGTTCAATCTCTGTGCACCATTTCAATGGTTTTACAGTGTCACCTTCTCGAAAAAAGCAGTTTTTAATGTTTTTCTCTGTAATTCGTAGGTCAAGGCTTCTATGGATGTGGGACATTTATGAAAGGACTGGAACCTGCCTTCTCTCTGGGCTGAGTGGGACACTTAACGTTACTGAAACTGTGGTGAGTAGGCAGAGAGTGAGGTGGCTATCAGATAGAGATTGTACCAGTTCTGCGAGAGGTTGGAGAACAATGCTGTAGAGTCCCTCATGCTATTACACATTTGTATAGTTTAAACAGAATCTTCTACAATAGGCTTATGAATGTTTCTGCTTCATGAAAATGAAGTATTTGGGGTTTATGCTGTTACTTAAACACCTTCATCTGATTTGGGTTTTTCTGTTCGTTTTTTTTTTGGTGATGGCAACAAAATTGGTGAGGTAGTTGACACTCCAGAAGGGAGAGCCACCCTCCAGGAAGATCTGGACAGACTGGACGAGTGGACTAGCAGGAACTGTATGAAGTTCAACAAGGACAAATGTAATGTCTTGCATCTGGGAATACATAATCCAAGAATGCAGCTGAGAATGGGTTCCACCTGGCTAGAGAGCAGCACTGTGGAAAGGGACCTGGGGGTCTTGGTGGATGACAAGCTCCACATGTGTGAACAAGTGTGCTGCAGCTGTAAAGAAACAAACAGGATGCTAAGTTGCATTAAAAAGGACACCACCAGTAGAGATAAAGAAGTCATTATCCTTCTCAGCACTGGTCAGACTACACCTTGAGTACTGTGTCCAGTTTTGGACCCAGCTATACAAAAAAGATGTGGACAGGTTGGAAAGGGTCCAGAGAAGGGTGACGAGGATGATCAGAGGACTGGAAGACCTGCTGTATGAAGAAAGGCTGAGAAAACTGGGCCTGTTCAGCCTTGGGAAGAGAAGACGTAGAGGGGACCTTATCACCATGTACCAGTACATAAAGGGTGGCTGCCAAGAAGATGGAGACTCCCTTTTCACAGGGAACCACATGGAGAAGGCAAGCAGTAATGGACACAAGCTGCTTCTGTAGAGATTCTGATTGAATTCCAGAAAAAATGTTTTTAACCATGAGATCAATCAGACATTGGAACAATCTCCCAGGGGAAGTGGTAAACTCCCCTACATTGGTCAGTTTTAGAAGTCAGCTTGACAAGATGCTGACTAATCTCTTTTAAACTATGCTTTTACCTTGAAAGGTTGGACTAGATGATCCTTGTGTTCCCTTCCAACCTGGTATTCTATGGTTCTATGATTCTATGATTCTATGAATCTAATACTTTTGTGTCTTGCAGGGTTTCTCTCAGAACAAAACCACTAAGGAGCAGAATATGCTGAACTGCTAAGATGCTTACTGTGTTTTCTAAGGACAAATATAAGTATCTGAATAAGAAACAGCTAAAAAAATTAAAGAAAAGGAGAAATTTATCCTGGAATAAAGAACTCTTGTTACAGTCCATTTTGCTAATTTAATGTCTAGTTCTTATGAATTTATTTTTATTTGAGCTGTACTAAATCCTAAAGCTAAGCTCTAGTTGTAAGAGATACTCGAACAATGAACTCAGAGAACTTGTATTTATTTTCATTTTTAAACTAGCGATGACAGAACTCATCTCTAGTAGACCATCTGAAGACGAGGTGAAACTGTTGTACAGGAAAAAGGTATAATGAAAGTCTTCAAAAGTCTTCAATTTTTGCTTTTAGAATTACATTACAAAATGCCTACTTGCAAATGTACCAACACTATTCCTTGATACTGGATTCCCTGATAATGAATCAGATTCCATGGAAGTGATTTCTGACTGTAATTCATTAAGAATTGTTTATGAAGTTTCTTATCACATGATTTTCCTTGTGACCAAAGTTTCCATGAGATAAACTTATAAATGAGCCCATCCAGCAAGAGTAAAAGATTGCTCAAGACTCTAATAGGTCACAAATTGGATTGCTGAACAATCCTCTAATCTGTTGTCTCTGTTCTTCTTTCTCTGTAACTAAGACTGAGGAAAAAAACAGCTATGAGCTGCTGTCAGTGTGTAATTATGTCCAACTCAGATAAAATGTCCTGACCTGTGAGAGGTAAGTCAAATGTCAGAGAAGGCTTATGGGAAACAGTAGAAGCTTGAAGACTTCTAAATAAGCTTTGCAAGTATTTACTCCTTTTGTAGAAAATAGCTGTGAATTTCTAAACCATAAAAATTATAGAAAATGTCAAAGCATGTCTACAGTGACCTTGTTCTATACTAATCTCTTGTCAGGCATATTGATGAGTTAAGTGGCTTAATAATTATTTTGCCATCAGAGATGACACATATGAATGCCTTTTCAGCAGACAGCTTTTTTATACTTTATGTCTGAATCAGACCAGCTTTAGTCATGATGTTTAATGTTGTCTGTGTATATACATTCATGATAAAACAATCAACATTTGCTATTCCATTCAGTTCTACTCAGTAATCCATTGTACAGGCAAGAAATTAATAGATCCCTTAAGTTTACAGGAAAATTAGTATCAATTTACAATACAAAGATTTAGTACTTCTCAGGACTACTTTAATGTTACTTTTATGGATTGTGATGATATTCATAATACTCTGTAACTTATTTTTTGTTAGCTGGAGGAGTGAATTGAACTAGGCACTTGGTCTTGAAAGGAGGTGATCAGCCAAAATAATGATCATCAAGTTAGAAATGAACCATCAAACCCACAATTTTGTGAATAGTGCCTGAAAATTTTTTGTTCAAGATGGAGTAGTCACTTTCCACCACAATTTTTCAGTATAAGAAATATGCATTTGGTAAGCAAATATGGGTGAAACAGCGTGCCTAGCTTGAAATGAAGCAGGTTGAATGCAGAGAATAAGGAGCATGATCAGCAGTTAGAAACACTCCAGTCTGAAATAATTTTATTTTATGTATTGTTAAACAGGATGCAAAGTATGGGATATGTGTCGAGGGGTGAGAACCCGGATATTCAGTCCAATCTGTAGTACCCTTTAACTTGTACGTTTATATTATTACTGTGCTTATTTATAAAACATTAAATATATATTGAAAGGCTTTACAAGCATATAGATTACTGGACTGCAAGCACAGAAGAATCTTGTTGACTTGCAGTATGAATTATTACCCTCTCAGTTTTTATACCACTTCTGTAGTCAACACAAAATATCCTTTCCTTGGGCTTGCTAACGGACAGGACACCATGGCTGAATTCCCCTACCCTTTCTGCACTCCTCTCTTTCTTCTGTACTGAAAGATTGCACTTGTGATATGTTTCCTGTTTGACAGAAGTGGCCATTATGTCTAATCTTGAATCCTTAAAGAATGTTGGGTTGTTACATGTTCAATTTATATTAGTCTGACTCCAGTGAAATTTTCAAAGGAAAATGTATATTTTGAGGTTCCAAGGAGAACAGAATAAATACATAGTAAATAAATAATTGTCTGCTGGATACTTTCCCCAAAATGTTAATAAATAAACCAGTTATATATGTTGAATTATACCAAGTTTATTGGAATTTTGCTGCTGCTGAAAATACATTCTGAGTGACCTTACAGTTCTACGCATAATACATAATAAATTGAATCACTATTCCTTTAAAAAAAAGTAAAAAACCCCTTGAATTTTATGTGAACATAATCTATGTAGACATTAATTTATGTAAATGGTAAAACTTCCTACAGTATTTTCCTCCTAGCTCTAACAAGCCAGGACACCTCTGTGCCAGGTACTTTTCCATTATTATTCCTTCATTGACCTTTCATCTTTCTTGTCGTTAATGTTGCAGGTGATAAGTTTTAGATTAAAACAGTGTATTAATGTTTAAAATTCAAAATTCAGGTTGATGTAGAAATATTTTAAACATTTCTTATTTTCTGTAAAGATGTTCTTTGGAGCCACATAATTTGCATGCCATGGTTAGATATCTGTTCAGAAGAGAAAAGCATGATAATAGATTTCAGTAGAGTTAGAGGGCTTGTGGTATTACATTTTTGGTTTATTGGTAGGATTATGTCAAATCTAGGGGATAAACAGGTGAGCTTTGGTTCCATCTCAGTTATATGGAGAGTTCCAGATATGAGAAGTTTCTGTAAGGACTGTTGGTCAGGCCAATGGGACAGCTCTCCCAAGTGATATAACGGGATCTGAACAATGCTGTCTGTACAAAACCCAGAAGTATCAATATAGAAAAAGTTTTGGTAGCTGTTCACTCTTTAACCACCTTGAATATTAAAAGTACCCCAAATAGTGCATTCTCTTGTTCGCTGAGAAGTTAATTCCAATATTTTCTTGCTATAGCTATTCCAGCCACAGAAATAAGCTTGTGATCAATAAACAGAAGCTTTCATTTTAGGTGTGAATCCTTTATTCATAAATATGGAGATTTTCAGCCTTTACAGTAATAATGTTTATAATCCTGTTTTTCTTCAATGGATGGCAGGAGCATATTGAAATCATTTCACCAGACCCTAACACACTATAGGCAAACAAACACTATAGGCAGATAGTGCTGCATATCAGAAGAAAGTGTAATGGTTGATGCCTTTTTAGCTGTTCTCTAAGTGCTACATGGGCAGCAAGAAGGGCTGGATCTCTGCTACTGCTACTGTGTGGAGTCAGTAATGCTCTAATCTATGCCCTTGGTCTGAACACCTATGTACATCTATGACTACTTATGAAAAATAACTCATTTCACAGGAGATGCCTTTGCCACACTACAGTGGATAATAGATAATGTAATTTTTGCATACTGTCAACTGACACACATTTATGCAGGAGTTATACACTACAGTCTGGTAAAATAAACTGCTGACCTTGGATGTCTTTCAATTCTTCAAATTGGACATTTCATACTTGAAGTGACCAGTTGGGGAAAGAAATGTATGTAGTTCAAAAATTTCTTTTCTTGATACATAAGGAAAAGAAAGACACTTGAATAACTGAAATCTGATGACAAAATATATGGATCTCTAATTCACAGTCGAGTGTTCTAATTCACAGGAGTGTGCTAAGAAACTGTAATACGCTGGTACATCTTCTGCATCTGCACCAGCAGTTAAATGGTTTGCTCTGAATATCTGTATTATACTGATTTCAAGTAATCATATGAAAATGTTTAATTACTGGTTTGCATGTGCTCTTATTAATGGAGATACGATATAACTCAGTAAGTGTAACATTTTCTTGAAAAAGTCCATATGAGACCTCATTTCATCTACCACTTTTATCTGTACCAATTGCTTGTTTCTTAGCCTAAAAAAGATACTTTGTATGTGTTTGAAATTGAATTTTAATGTTATATAAAGTACACATGTATAAAAAGAAACACAATCACTTTGTCATCATGCTAATAATGATAAAGCAAAATAATGTAAACAAAATCCGTTCACAGAAAAAATAATCGAAGCGATGTTTTTAATGGATATCTTGCAAAAAGACTAATTATAGTAAATTTGTGAAACATTCAAATGATTAGAGTAACAACTTTTGTTTATGTAGCAAAAACATTGACTTCTGAAATACTATTCCTATTGGTTTGAATCCAAGATAACTAAGATTAGAGGAGCTTGAGGTTAAAGTCTCAAACATAAATAAAGTCTAGAAATATTTTCTAGCTGAAATATAATGAGGAAACTAAAAGCCATGCTATGTTTTGAAATTTTAAGTGTTCTTACTGAGACAAAGAAGCATGGCTTTTTACCAATGTCAGTTATTATTGTAATACTGACAGCAGATTTTAGGAGCCATTTAAAAAAAAAAATCTTCCAAGTATTATTTCCTTGTAATTTGTGAAGTCACTTTTAGTCTTGACTACTATACTTGGTTATTTCTGATCTGTCATTTTTCTTGTAATGAATAAAATTTCTAATGACCTGAAAATGACCTCCGGCAGGGGGATTGGACTACCTGATCTTCTGAGGTCCCTTCCAATCCCTAATGTTCTGTGATTCTGTGATTCTGTGAAAGCTCTCTAGTTACACAATCCAAGAGTATGTTATTGATATGTACTGGCTTTCATCTACTACGAATTAAGCCTCATGTCTTTTTGCTGCAGTGTAACATTTCACATCTTAGTTAATCAATGACACCCTTTCTGATGCAAAGGTAATACTCCAAACTATACAAGGAAAAAAGATAATATAATGTAAATACATATAATATATATCTAAATTACTATTTAATAAATATGTATAATAAATAATGTATGATTCTGCAAAAACTGCTCCATCTGATCATGTGACCAATTTTAAAAACCCACTGGTAAATTCTGTGTGTGGTTATAAGCATTTGACAGAATCAGACATGTATTAAGAAGGAGTAAGATAAGTAATGCTATCTTCTAGTTAGTCAGTGACAGCATCTCGTTTCCATCTAAGTTCTTAAAGACTCGTGATAAACTATCTGTAACATCACATTAAAAAAAATGTATAGCAAAACTTTCTTCAAACTGGTATATTGAATATTGATTCTCACTTTTTAAGAAGGACATGCAGCTAGTGTGTTCCTATGATTAGAATTCTTGTTTCCTATCTGCTGCTTTTCTCCATCCTATTCTCCCTCTACATGGTAAAAATCTACCATTAGTGTGTAAGTTGAACACCACTTCACCTGGTGATTACCTGTTGTCTAGAATGGTTAGAAGTGGACTGTCCAGAGAACTGAATAATACCTGGCACCAATAAAGGTGGCTCTGTATAGTGCTAGTGCAGAGCTTATGTTTTTGCCAATCACATGATGGCTGGGCTGAGTAAAATAACAGAGGCTGCCAGAAAAACCCCAGAACCACATCTCCACCCTTCAAGAAACCAGAATAAAATTGCACTGATCAGTTCCCATCCATGCTTCAAAATGCAACCAGAGCCATTTCGTACTTCGTTCACAGGGTCATTACTGGTATGACAATATCATCTCTTTGTTTTTAGAATCTGTCATCCCCTAACTGAAGGGCTTGACTCCTAGGGTGAGTACTGATAAGGACATGGAAGCTGCTGGGAAATTCTGCACAGAATGAAGGGATCTGTTTTAAGCTTGAAGCAGCTGCATAGTCTCATTTACGCCTGCCTGCAAAAAAGGGGATTTGGTGAGGCACCTCACCACAAAGGCTTCCTTACTGTCATGTTTTCATGTAGGCTGACAATTCTGATCGAAGAGACAAGTTATCATGTACTCCATACCAAAAACTAAACAGAGGATGGCCTGACCTTTCTTTAGTATACAGAAGTTATATAAATGAAAAGAAATAGTATCTCTAAATGAAAAATAAAAGTTTTAAAAAGGCAAAAAAAAAAACCCAAACAAAAACCCCAAACAACAACAACAACAACAAAAAACAAACAAAACCAACCCTGCCCAATTTCTGTGTCTGAGTTCCTGGCCACCTTTGTTTTACTTTTCTGTCATTAAGAAAAAAAAACAAATCTGAACTGTGGTGACAACCATAGGTGACATTATTGAATGTTTTCTGCATTGTAGTGGGGTGTAGTTCTGATTCTTATACTTGAGATTGTATTACTGGATTGCGTAAAGGTCTCCTTACTTTAGATTCCTGTTTTTAAACTTTTAGTTTTGATTTCCTGTTGGTGGAGGCAGGGAAGGAATTTTTTCTTTTGCAGGCTTTAGGAAATGTCATGGAAACATTTCTAAGGAGTGGAAGTTTTCTGGGTTTTTCTCCAGAATTGTATATTTTAGTAAATTTAATGCTAAAACACTTGATGGTTGTAAGTTAGCATTTAAATAGGAAAAAAGTCCTCAGTGATATGCTTTTGTGTTCACCTAGAGGTTTATTTGATTTGACATATGCATGTGTGACTCACAAGTTATACAGCACACTTTCTATTCGATTCCAATAGTGTGTAATTTGTGTGTTTTAATTAAATCAGCTACATGCTCAATTTCTTAGTCTCCCAAATTATTCCAGTATGGCACAAATCAATTACAATTTCTAAATATTTATTTCAAGGAATTGCAAAGAAAAGTGTAGGGATCTTCTCCAATTGGTAATGTTCTTTTACAGAAGCAGGCAATTCTTCGAGGATCAGGAGCCAGGAACTCTCTGTTTTTTGCATACATTAATATTTCTTCATACTTTAATATCTTAATGAGTAAAACCACACAGTTTGAGCCTAAAAATGAAGCTAAAATGTTTCCATTACAGCGAGATTGGAAAACTACTGTTTTTCAGAGTGAGAAGGACTAATTCTTGTTTCATGAATTATTATGGTTAATTATGTTAATTAAGGTAGTGACTAGAAATTCCTGAGAACAAGACCCTCCTATATTAGTTTGTGCAAGCACAGAATACACAGTGGGGCTTACAAATAGACAGGACAGACTTTAGGTGAAAGAAATTGTCAGAAATCACCTGCAGGACTGGCCATTCGGAGAGAAGTAAATATTATGGTTGTTTTTTTAAAAAAATATTTTTTTTACACTATGGGTTAAAATGGTGGCATAATATACTATAAAATCCAGAATACAGTGTCCAGATTAAGTTTATATGGTAGCAAGGTTCTGCTGCTTTCTACCAGATACTATCATCTAAAACAGAGATTATCTTCTCTGATTAACTGATACAGATTTTAAACCTGTACTTTCCCATTCCCAGCAGAACTGGGAAAATACTTTTCAGCAACTGATTTATTTGCAAAACGTTCAGGTTGAGATTTATTGAAACTGTAATTTTAGGGTAAATTTAGTATACAGTGCATTTTAGTCTTCCTGTAATGAAACCCATGTATATATTCACATGTTTTGGAAAGATGCATGAAGCTTATGCTTTTTAGAATGTGGAGGAGATAATCCTTCCATGGTGTTTTTCCCAAAAAGCCCAACAGGTAGAATGGTTAGTTAGAGTGGCTAGAGTTTGGATTGAAATCCCTTTGAAGTAGCTCTTCTGTCTCCAAGAGATGGGAGTGTATTTAAGTCTTGGTGTATTTCAGTCTGCCCTATTGAATTTCCTTGACTTTCTCTATATAACTTGAAATAATAGGATTAAGAACCAAATTCTAAATTTCTCTTTTGATTGCCCTTAGCCTCCAACCTCTAGGATCATGCCCAGGCTCTTGTGCAGTGAATAAAGTTAGTTGTGTAGAGTTCTGTTTCATACACAGTTGTGGATCCACATTAGTGGATCCTGGGGAAAACAGAGCAAGTGGTCTAGTGAATGAAAGCTCTGTTATAAAGCCTTGAGAGAGCCAAAAAAAGACTGTTAGTGAACCCTAGTCCTCACTTTTAGTATCTTCTGGAGTACTTCAGTCTGGAACCTTAAAAAAGTTTTAATTCCCATATGTTGGCATAATTAATACATAAATCCTTGTTTTTATTGAATACAATTTCTGTCTTGGTTCATATAAAAGTTTGAGGCATGGTAAGACTCCGTGTAACATAAGCATCCATGTTGATTTAGTATTAAAAATATGAGGCTAATGAAACACAAATTCTGCACATATTTTTTTCAGGGCTTTGCTTCTGTTTGGGCTTTTACTTAAAGCCTGTTGTTTCCAAATCCACTTTACAGCCACTCTGTTACTTTTGTCAGTGTTGCATCTGGATGCAATAACTAACCGTTCCTGCAAATTTCCAGAGGAAATTAAACCTAGAAAAAATGTGGAAGATCAGCCAGAGTTAATATGATCTGTGCAACTGAGAAAGAGAGTAAGAATGTAAATAACACAGGTCATAATTGGCATGCAAATCTGTTCTCATAAAGGTCCATTGGATAGGTCCTGCCCTCTCTTTCATCCTGGACTAATGATGGGCAATATAAGGTTTCCACACTGAGTAAGCAATTTAATCTGACCTCTGCTATGCAGAATGGAACTGTCAAACACAGTTTTCCTGGTTTTTTTTGATAGGAAAGAAAAGAGACAGGGAGAAGTTTAAAAGGAAGGAAAAGGAAGAAAAACAAGGGAAAGTGAGAAGAGTATTCATTGGCTAACACTTTCTATATTACAGATTCAAAAGGTACTAATATTATATTTCGATACATACTCCTGTAGACAGGTTGATAATATGTACTTATATAAACACTTTTCTATAGGTGCAATAGTGTCTCTTGAAGGAGAAGCATAGGAGGAACAGCAGAAAAGAGAGCAAGCAGACAACAGTCACAAAAGAAGGGCAAGTAAAGGAATGAGGAAAATGAAAACGAAAGGAAAGAGAGTGTGACAACAGTTTGTAAGAGCTGGGAAGCTCTGTTTTGTGTTTTGTCATAAAAAACTTGGGAGTGGCGGTTTCCTACAGTTGGAAGGGAGAGGACATGTTTGAGAAACAAACTGAGTAAGGAAGAGTGAATTCTTGCACTCGTACTTCACACACAGCCAGCTGGATTACCTGCAAGCAATGCATCTGGGTTTCAGACAAGCTGTGCCCTGGCTGCTGAAACACCACAGCCACTATCAGTGCATTCCAGTGGTGGTTCGGCAACATTTAAGCTCAGGTACAGTGTTATGTGAACAGAGTTTTTCTACTCCCATGTGAATCCACTGAGGAATCACTTCCAGGACCTGATCTGACTATGTACAGAGCCACTGGAGATCTATAAAGTGTTCCCTGGTGGTCCTAGTTTTGAGAGATTTCTTAGCTGCTACACAGAGATGCCTTTATGCCTTAGTTAGCTTCACTGAATAATCTGAATATGAAACTCCTTTTAGAGCTCATCCATATGTCACAATGCAGTGGCCTGGATAAAATATAGGCAGTCTGTGCTACCTTAGCCATTGCACATGGAAGTTTCTCACTTTCTTTACTGGTAGTTATTTTCACAAAGTGATTTACTGAAACAGAGCCAGTCATACAGCATCTTTCTGTCTCAAATCCAGTGTCTAGGAAAAAATAATACAAGTAAATAGAATCTGCACAATCTAAAATGTGAAAAAAAACCCTATAGTACTGGTTTGTAACAGTGTGATATCTCGTAAAAGTAAATTCAGCTAATAACAGAGTTCTCATCAGGATCTGAGATCTAGATTGAGGATTTCAAGTTTGAACTACCCGTGCATCCTGAAAACCAGAGGTTCTGCATTAGAAACCCAGCTGTTCTGCCTGTTGTGGTATTAGGGCAGAAATCTCTGCATAGTCTTCTGTGTTATTTGGAAAAAATATTCTGGGAGAATTTCTGGGGAAATATGAGAGATTTTCTGTTGTAAAGGAACTTAGAATAACTTGAACTATTATAGCTTTAAGAGGTTGGGTTTGTTTGTGGTTTTTGTTTTGTTTTGTTTTGTTTTGTTTTGGTTTGGTTTGGTTTGGTTTGGTTTGGTTTGGTTTTTTTACTTGGCTGTGTACTGTTCATTGCTGTAGAGCTGAACATTCCTCAGATATTGCAAATTATAATTATTAATGACTTATTATCACATACCATTTTGTTTGTTATTGGCAAATGCTTTGGTTTTGAGTGGCTTTTTTCCTGGTAGATAATCTCTGAAATGGTGGTTAATTCTAGGTACTCATGGGGAGTGAATGTTTCTAACAATTTCAAGGAAACCAGTTAAACTTAGGGTTTTTCTGTACCAAATTTACTTTTGCTCAGTCCTTACTAGTGGTCTTTGCTCAGAACTATTACATTGTCCCTGTACAAAACATGGTTCATAATAGTAAAACAAGGAGACAGAGATAATTGTGATATGAGCAAAGATGCATAATAAACTGATGCCATATTATATTTGTAATGTGAGACACATTTTACTTACCAACATGTCTGCAATTCATGTATGCTTGAGAGTGTCACATACCCTTTTTGAATTTTGTTTCCAGGACTACTTCCCAACATTCCAGACAGGCAGAATTTGTGAAACATCCTGCTGCAAAAATATGACTGTTTTCATGACTTATTCCTTACCAATTTATCTTAAAGCTATTATTTTCTAATCAGGAGTTAGCTAAGTATGTCAGTCTCTGCTATTTATTTTGACAAATACCTTCAGACATACTATGAGTTTAAACCTGTCTTGGAGTTTGTTTTCAGTGATAGACTGCTTTGTAGAAAAAAAATCCTGGGTATTAGCCTCTCTTAATTTCTTTGATGCTATCAACAACAGTGAGTATCAAAGGATTAATTTTTAATAATGCATGTAAGCAGACATAAGTGAACTTTCCTGCTATAGAGTTCTTCATCTATTTGTAGAAACAGACCAACATCCTGATAACAAACCTCTCTGGTTTGTAGAGCTTTCCCCTGACATTTTTTTAGTAACCATGTAAATATGACTGATTTGCTTTGGAAAGGCTTGAAATAAGTGAATCTCAAGATTTTATGGCCCTATGAGGTTCTGCAAATCACAAATGTTAGATGAAATTTGTTTTTCCAAATAATCTTTTTGAAGATGGCTAAAGAGATACTTGTACCTTTATTTCTTTCCTGATCTCTGACTATATCCTTTTGATTATCTTTTTTTGCTACTTATCCAAGTTTAGAAATGTTAGTGTTTGTTGTTTTGTACCCATTGTATTGTATTCTTTTGAAGAGTGTTTATTTATATTCCAGATTTGAATATTAACACCTATCGTTCCTATTTCTAGAAGACTAAGAAGCAGTGTATGATGATTAAGGAGCATTATGAACTCTTTCTATATTTTTTTTAAGACTGGAACTAAAGCTCTGTTTCTGGTTCCCTGACCAAGCCTCTGTTTTTTTGATGAAGAGTCAGGAATAACTTGTCATCTGTGTATCTCTCCCTCTCCTTTGTCCTAAAAAGAGTCCTAAACTTCCTGCACCTCCTACTCTCACAAATCTGTTCTGCTGTATCTTTCCCAGTTTCTCTCTTGTCCTGATCCTTAGTTCCAGAACAATCCTGCTCCCAGCCTGCCTATTCAGGATCTTTCGAGGATCATTTTTTGCAAGCCTCTTTATTTCATGTTTTCTTTGTTTGCACTATCACAGTTATTCCTCACTTTTTCTCTAATCCTCCCCCCCGCCCCCAACCTCATTCACTTTTCCTGCTTTCTTCCTCTACTCATAGTGCCAGTTAAGTCATCTGGACTCTGGCTCTGTTTTGAAGCTTACTGATATTTGTACCACTGTCACTTTCCTTTTACCCCTCTGTTTCCAGTCTCTCTCTTCCTTACTCAGTTACCTTTTCTTAATGATCTTACTCATCTTCATGGCTGACTGGTTTCCTTTCTGTATTTTCAGTTAGAAAAAATATGTTTTATCATACTGACTTACGTTGAAGTCTCTGGAAGGGCCCTAAAATTTACAGGAATATAAGTTTAATTACCTATTATACTGATCATTTTGTGTATTGGTATTTTTAATCGATATTTTTGAAGAGATAGTTAAATGTATACCATTGACTCCAAATGCAACCCTACTGAAATTTGAATCCCTTACTCACATTGTGGGGTGGACAGATCTCTTTAAATAAAAAGATTTAGGAATAACATAGCAGTTTAGTTTCATTTTCTTTGTCTTCAGAGTTGGAACATTTAAACTGATTTTTTTCCAGAAGATTTTAATGTGAGATGGAAAATAACATTAAAATGTGATAAAATTATACACAAACAGAAATCAATGTTTTATACTGAGGAGTGCTGGGTGATCTTGACAGTAGTCTCTGTTACTTGTCACAGTAAAGGTATATATGGTTGCTTTCACCCCATTTTCTTTCTGCTATCAAACAGCTATGTTGAACCGTATGCAGATAGACATTCATTGGCTTCAATGAGGCCTTGTGAAATACTGTAGCTTTCCTTTTAAGATCTTCTTATGAATAAGGAGCTCATTTTTGTATGACCTTAAGCAGAGACTGCCTGTCTATGAGTAAATTCATCAGAGTACAATAGGCTCCCATCTGTTTGTACCCCTTAAGTATTATTAAACAATAAATTAAACATTGACTATGATCATAATAACATTGGGCACAAATTAGCTCAAGATATCAATAGCAACCAGCTTCTGCTGGCCATTAACTTGATCACTAAGGAAACAAGGGTGTAGCATCATGGACGGGTTATGGTTAAACTCAATGATCTTAAGGTCTTTTCCATGATTCTATGATCCTGGAGTGCAAAAAGACAAATGACTTTCCTGAAAAGTGATGCACAAATTTGGCATCTCATTCAGCTAATACCTTCTGGGCAGTGCAGAATAGCTATAAATTGCCTGAAAGCAGCAATATTTTTTTTCACTTAATTTGAATTTGGGGTGTCTTCAATTTAAGTTATTCTTACAATGTGAAGATATGGTCTAATATACTTGTAATTACTTTGAATAAAATATCATATGGTCTAGGCTTTCTACTTGGAAAAGAATAAGAATCTTGACTTCATAGTAGAACAGTAACATTCTTAATGCCGTTAATAGTTTCTTGATAATACTAATTGCATAAAATCACAGATTACTCTTCATTGCTTTTTAATAACATGCAAAATACTCTATTTTAACAGACAATTTATTAATATATTTTCCAAATGTGCTGATGACAAACTATAACATACAGACTATGCTGTTTATGCATGCTTCATTTCACTTATAAGTCAGTTGACCTTAGTAGAACAACCTGCAATAGTGACCAAATGCATTGCAGAATCATGATCTAGTTAATTCACTAATTATAACAGCAGATACTTTATTTATAATATTTGAAGACAAATATACTGATTATGCTTTTTATTATTAAGGAAAAAGGGCTATTGAGATTTTAAAAGACATTTATTCTCAAACAGTGGTTTATTGTTAAGGTAATCTCCTTTATTCAATTTTTTTGATTTATCAAATCATGCTTTATTGCCAGTAAGACAAGAAGTAAAACAGATATTACTGCCTCATGAGATCTCTACTGCCTTCTAGTCAATAGCCTACTTACAAGATTACAAAAACAGTATTTAATTAGAGTTTTGTTGTATTTTTTTGATTTGATAAAAGCAAAACCAGAAAACAGGGTAGTTACTAAATACTGAAAACCAGAGAACTGGCATTTCTTGAAACATAAAATTTTCAGTGCATCTTGAAGGGAAGTTTCAAGGTTATTTTCTTGTGCACATTTTATTTTCTGTTGGTTTGGATATTAGTTACGAAAAATGCCAGTACCTTGGCTTCCACTGTTTCTACAGCCATTCCTAGCTTTAGCTTTCCCTTTCGCAGGAGCACTATGATACTGAATGCTGTCAAGATGTTGCAGATAATACCTGCCAAGGGGCAGGTGCAGCTACGGATGTCATACAGAACCTCCTGGAAGATTCCCCACTGCACTATTGCCTTTTGCCACGTTTTGGAAAAAATAGTTAAATGGACAGGTTGGAACTTTGTTTAGAAAGAAATGATTCCCGACAGTCTTTTCAAATAATATCTTCCTTATTGTAAGTATGATCAGCACCTTTACAGTGGTCTAGAATTCTTAAGACAAAGACTTATTTTTTTTTAAAGAACTAAATTTGGAAATTCAGAACTAAAACTCCGTCATTCAGATGTGTGCTTTGGGTTCTATAGGTTTTGGTTGCTGATTTGCAGAGTAGGTTAGATATTTTATCAAGTTTTCACTATCTTGATGAACCCTGAAATCCAGCAGTATCTTTGCGGTTACGTATAGTTACTAAAACCCATGTTGGCAAGTATCAGGTCTCTTTTCAGTTTTTTTAAACTTATATAATGTATTTTTGATCTTTCTACTTCCATAAGGGAAAGCAAAATGTCTGCCATATGAAACATGAATCACACCTAAAAGGATTTTATTATTCATTGTTAGAGCTATGACTTTGTCCACTTCAAGATGTTAGTGATATCTTCATAACACAGGGGAACCCAATTTAATCAAAGGCAATGCATGAAGTGTAGCTGCACTGACTTTTATTCACTGGTTTACTTTTAAGCAATATGAACTACTGTTTTGGATTAAAATCTTTGGCTGATTGAACTCTGAACACAGAGCAGAATGACTCCAATGCAGACATGCTGTTTGGCTCTCTTTGCAGGGTAAACTTGGGTCCCCAGTACAGGAACTATAAGAAAATACAAATTAGGAGTTTCTTGGGCAATTCAAGTTTGAGCTCCCCAATGAGGTAAGCACCACAGGCATGAAGTGTTTTTTCTTCACATGCACAACTACTGGATGGTTTTTAAAATAATGAAATAATAACTGCTGTGAGATGCTTTCTAATCCTTTCTTTCATGAAGTCTTGTAAGTAACCACATTTTTTTCAGAAAAGTTCAAGCAACTTTTTAAAACAAGATGTCAAAACCAAAGCTTGCTTTTAAACATAATCCCCAGTGGAATGACTTCCAGCTGAATAGTGCTTTGTCTTTTTATTGACAGGTCTTAGCTTCTTTATGTCTTTCTGTTTGCTCATAGCAACCTTATTATTTTTTACTTTACAAGAGAGCAAACAGCCTGCAAATATTTTCTGCAGACAAGTCAATGCATTTTTATACTTTCTGGTGTTCTGTTTTCAGGGAAGTTCACATGGAGCGGTTGGGCATGAGACCCTATGTCCTGGAGGTAATTCCTAGAGCTGCAGCAAGCTATGCACTTACTAACAACTGCTTTGAACAAATACTTCAACTACTTTGAACAAATGGCAAGCTCAATGATGCTTGTCTGTGGAGCTGGGTTCAGGCGAAGAGAGATGGCTCATATCTGTTGTTGCCTTGTGTCATTGCTCCATGCTCTGATCCAAGAATGAATGTTTGACGAAGGTGAGCGTAGGGCGTGATACTGGTATTTTGAAAGACAGCAAGGTAGGCTGAAAACTGAACTGCTAGGCTCAAAGGATTGTGATCAGTGACACAAATGTCAGCTGGAAGCTGCTCACTAGAGGTAGATCCTAAGGGCTGATACTGGGGACAATACTGTTTGAAATCGTCATTAATGACCCTGATGATGAGACAAAATACACTCTCAGTAAGTTTGCAGCCTGGAGAGGATAAGGCTCAGGGGGATCTTATAAATGTGTGTAAGTACCTCACGGGAGGGCATAAAGAAGATGGAGCCAGACTCTTCTCAGCGATACTCAGTGCAAGGACAAGAGGCAATTGGCATAATCTAAAATATAGTAAACTCCAGTTAAAGATAATAAAACACTATTTTACTGTGAGGATTGTCAAATACTGAAACTGGTTCCCTGGTGAAACTGCAGTCTTCATTCCTGGAGATATTCAGAATTTGACTGGACACAATCCTGCTCTGCTTGACACTTCTTTGAGCATGGCTGATGCCTCAGATGATTCTCAGGGGTGCCTTCCAATATCATCTATTCTGTGATTCTCTATTCAGCTGGGGTTGCTTCCTAAACACAGATCATTCATTTCCAGTGCAATGCCCTTTAGTTATTACTTTCAAAGAAAAAATGTAATATGCAGTATTCTTCAGAGTGTAACAACAATGAAAGTAACTTTTTGATGAATAGTAGCATTTAAACAACTTTAATCCTGGGAAATAATGGAAAAAAGATAAGAAATAAGTAATGAATTTTCTAAAAACGTTCAATGGTGTACCCAGTGTTACTCCTTTCCAGTCATGAGTTCCACTTGTGCAGTTATATGCAAATAACTTTCTGCTTCCAAAAGTGTTAAGAAAATGCTTGCAATGGGACTTAGTTCTTATATAAGTATACGGCTACATTAGTGTTTGGCCTGGTGTGGCTGTGGCTTTTCATATGTAACATGTACATAGTATATATAATATATAAACATATAATTTATATAAACACAGAGATCTATATTATATATATATTTAAAACCAAATGTTATTTCTAAGGCTTCCTTCAAAATGAAGGATGAAATTAAATATGTTGCAATGTGATAATTTCTAATAAGAGCTTACTATTATGCAAATAATGCAAAGATAACTTTCAATTTAATCTCTCACTCGTTGTGTATATATACACATTGAGATATGCCTGACTAGTAAAATCTCTGGAACTTTTGTTTTTTCCATACTTTCTGATGATACAATGATAAAGTAGGTATATCAAACCAGGAACTACCTCATTATAACATGATCAAAGGGAAATACAGAACACCAAGACATTAGTACTGAAGAATGCCATGATGTATAAATAGAACAGAGAAAGTGATAGCACAACTTCAGAAGTTGTGCCAGCAATTGGATTCAGTCATTTGATTGCTTCAAAGAAGTCTGGTGCTAGGGAAAGAAAAAATCACTGTTGTCGCCCTTGTTGTGAGACACACCATGGGGTTGTTTACAGCCCTGGATTGGCACTTGAAGGTTTGTGAAGAGATTTGCTAGGTGTTGCCCCAAGCCTGTTTGTATGGGTGGATATCAGAGACTGAAATGTCAGCTCATTTGCGTGGGCGGCTACTGCTTGGCTTGCTCTAGTACTATATAAATGTCCAACAGCAAGTTTAAATGGCTGAGGAACACATGTGTCACCTGGACAATGAATACATCTCATGAATCTGTTCTACTGTGAGGATGATGAGACACTGGAACAGGTTGTCCTAGGAAGTTGTGGATGCCCCCTCCCTGGAAGGGTTCAAGGCCAGGCTGGACAGGGCTTTGAGCAATCTGGTCTGGTGGGAGGTGTCCCTGCCCATGGCAGGGGGTTGGACTGGATGATCTTTTGAGGTCCCTTCCGACTCCTAATATTCTATGATTCTGTGATTCTGTGAAATCAGGCCTAAAATTCAGATTTAACAGAAAACCAATTACTTGCATTGCTGAGATTTTTTGTATCTTAATGGTAAAATAGTTATGATGTAATTTTCACCTTGTCAGACTGGAACCAGAGAACAGTGAGTTAATTAGTTTTGAATCTGATAAGGAAATTGCATGGTTTCAGATGCGGGTTCATTGTTTAGCACTTTGTCTGTTCTGTAACAAAGGTATGGCTGGAAAGGATGTCCACAGATACAGTCTAATGGAAAAACCTCGTTACCATGCCATTAGCATCACAGAACACTTCTCATCTTCAAATTTTGTCATACTTGAGCAATGACACTTAAAAAGCAGTGTGGATTTTTTAACTTTTAACAGAAAAAAGTTAAATGGAGTGAATGACACCACAGTAAATTGTGACACTGCATAATGAAGCTGTATTTTTTTTCTTGCTATAACTTATGATTAAATATGCAAGAAAAAAAGAAGTTTTACAAACTGTAAATCCTACTGTGAGTTCATTAGTCAAATCAGGAAGCAATTGTACTTCTTAATAGGAATTTTTATATACCATCATAGGCCTGGAGCTGTAAATTTTAAATCCTTAATTTCAATATAAGGCTGCTGTAGCCATTAGCCTGGTGTATAATCTCAGACAAATACTAAGGTAATTTGTTTGCCTTCCAGCATTTCTGAAGTGAAGAGTGTACAGGATTACAGCAAACATGAGCAGTATGCTGGAAAGGAAACACAATTATTGCTGCTTTACAATGATTCTTTCAGTTTATTTTCTTACTAGGATAAAATGTTTTATCTGAAAAACAGGAAGTCAAATTATTACATGTATGAAAGTCTTTTCATGTGCAGATAAAACAACGAGGAAGATGTGTGAGAAAGTCATTATTTTCTTATACATGCTGTATATATGATGAATACACTGAGGTTCTGCAGCCTATATTATTTCATAAAGTAAACACGGGTAGTCAGAGCTGTTCTTCCTGGCCTTGTAGTGAATAAAGGTATTTGTGCATGCGAGTTTAGGGGAAAGAAATTAAGATGAGTATAGATACTATTTATTTCTCCATTCAGTCAAATTTGTAATAGCTATAAAATGGAAGTTCTTTCAGGCTCACAACACATTTACAGTTAACACATTTCCATTGCTATGTTGCTGCACTGTGACTGGATGAATTCGTCTTTCCTTACTCAGATTTGGTATCACACCGTCTTCCTGATTTCCTATTTTGCAAAGTTGTATTTCATTACATCTTGGCACTTTAATTTTAGTTGCCAGAGTCTTACAATGACACCAGTTTCACTTGTTTTGCTTTCTGTGTGTATTTTCCTTTTAGTAATATTGTCTTCCATCATTTTCTGATATAAAGTCTCAAATATTTGTGACAGCTAAATTGAATACAATTTCCTTGCAAAATGTCAGCGATGTTCTGCAGGTGGTGATGATCAGTTTATTTTGAAACAAAAGTCAATATTTGTGAATTTTTCAGTTCTCTGAGAGAACAGGTGCATGCATTAGCAGCAATCAAATATCTTGCATTTCGTTTGTGTGACACTAGATGGCCTTCCAAATACTTTTTTTGCTGCTGTTCAATACCATAATACATGGAGCAGTTATGGTACTCTACAGAGTTCAGATGTAGGTTATTACCTAGTGACCTGCATTCTGCTCCTTACTAGTTATGCTTGGGTACATAACTCTTCTAAACTAATTTTCAGTATACTATACAACCACTATTTCGGTTATCCACTGTGTAGTCATTTCTTGGTGTAGATGGTACTGTTTTGTTTCCTTTAATCTTAAGACAGTTCAGGTGAACAAATTTGAGTGATTATTCTATTGTGGTTAGAGATAGATGATTTTCTAGAAAATCTGTTTGCTGAAAACATATAGTTTTGATATTGTGAATTACATTGACCAAAAATGTAAATAAAAAGAGGTTTTGTCAGCATTTTCCTGAGCACAAATTATTTCTTGACAAAGTAACATCTGGGAACTAAAGGCACATGAAAACCAATCTTCCACTTCCATCCACAATTGTTGTTACTATTCTTTGTTTCAGACATGAAAAGCACCTACTGCTCTAATTTAGTTCAATCCAAAGTGCACCCCCCGCACCCTTCTATTCAGACAAGCTCAATTTCACTATTAAAACAATCACAGGAATAAACACCCCACCGAAATTACCTGATCAATAAGGTGAAGATACTATTAAACTGGAACAGGCAAGGTTCATCTAACCTGGAGGATTAAATTTGCCAGCAGAGTAATTAATTTTTCAGTGCAACAAGTAATGTGCTTTACTTTGTAAATTTGAATCATTGTGCCTCCAAATTACAGAATGTGGCTTGGAGTTTATCAAATTGCTCATTTCTCATTATGATAATCTTGTCAGCATGCTTGCAGGACATGTTATGTTCATTTTTTCCTTGTGGACTAAATAATTTAATACTTTCCTTAGGAAAAACCACTGCTGCTCAGTGCAGTATGCTTTTTATTGAGGATGCGCACCAACTGTCATTGAAGAAAGTGGAAATATTCCCACTGACTTTACCTGAAACTGGATCAAGCCCATGGGAAGCTAATCAGCATGGGAAATATACACATGCTTATCCTATTACTGTTTATTTGTGTCTAAGTAAACAGAGTACCAGCAAACTTGCAAATTAACCTGTCTCCAAACATATTCCTACTTCTTGTATATTGCCAGTATAGATTGACAGTGCATAGAAGTGACATTAGACATGTGCAGTGTATGAAGCTCCACACTCTAGTTTGGCCCCATGCTGCTTGTCTTTTCATGTGAACTAACATGTCCAATGGCCCCATGGGCAGCAATTTGTACCAGGCTACCATGTCTGGGTTCCATCTGAAATAAGGAGTTTTAACATTTAAGTTATACAAGAAAATAGCAAGAAGATGACTAAGACGGGGAAGCAACTACAGTTATTCATGTATTATTTCTGGCTTTACCTTCCCCCCTCCCCTTTTTTTTTTTTTTTAAATCTATTCTTCAGGGACACACAAAAGATCCAGATTCTCTTATTCCTTTAATTAACATGTAGCTTGAATTCTTATGTGATACTTTCAGAAATTATAATTTAAGTTGGCTGTTTCTGTCAACATACTTTCAAGGGCAGGCAGATGACAAGTAAAAGCTATCTAAAGACATCTGAATATTGTCTCATGGTTGTGAAAAAAATTGCAGATGAACGGCTGTAGATAGTCTAAATCAAGATGATTCTGGAAGTACCTTTCATCCCATAACAGAGTAGTGAAATATTGCAAAGGATTGGTCAATATGTCATATTTATACATTAAAAATAATTATTTTATTAAAATAATATAATAATGAAAGCTGAAGTGCTTTCTGATATTACATATAATGAAAGTGGCAGTTATATCCCAGGAATGACTTCTGGCCAGAGCTTAAGTCTCACCAAGTTAATTTCTAACACTTTCTCCCTTTCCCAGCCTTAATGGATAGATAATTTTTGGCAGCACTGTCTGCAAGTGATTACATTTAGACTTTTTCACACCATATGTCAGTTCCAGAAGGAAAAGGCTAAGGTCCTCTTGGTTACACTGCCCTTTTCAGAACAAGCTCCTGGTCCAAATATGGGGGCTCTTGGAACAACAGTTTTTTGAAGGAAAAGAGTTTTGATTTCGAAGCATCCCACACTATGGAATATTACATATTGTAAACATTGATAGAACAAAGTAACCAATGTTATAAGTGATGCTTAAAATAGCATCCAGCTAAATATAGATCATAGGTTTCAGTTCCTGCACTTAACAGATCAAAGGTTGTGTGGATACTGGAATTTCCAAAAACACTTGGAATTTAAACAAAAACCAAATCATAACAGACAGACTAGTAGTGACAGTGACACAGAAGAGGGTTCAAAAAGACCCACAGATGGTAGATGAGAAGTGATTTGGTTTTTGTTTAAATTCCAAGTGTTTTGAAACAGCATTTTGTGATGTGTTTTGATAGTATCTGATGTAAATAAATGGCTTGTGGTCCATGACTAGGAACTGAACTACACGGGAGTTAATATTAATGCATCACCTAGTCCATAAGTCTCATCATATTTGTCACTTGTCTTACTCAAATACAGAATCAGTGTTGAATTCTTATAATGGCTATTCAGTTCCCATGTCATATTTCTAATTGTAACAGCTATGAGCAGTAATATTTTTTAAATTCAAATTTTCTTGGCAACATAACCAGAAGATTGTGAGGTCCTGGTTAAAGTCTCCATCTTTTGTAGAAAGGTTTTTCTTGCTTCACATGTAGTTTTAATCACAAGTAGGGCCTCATCTTTGGACAAACCATCTTTCTTTGTTCAGGCCTGGCAGAAGAGATTTGGTGGAGAACATGCTTCATCATCTTCCTTCTGGTCCTGGATTGGACCGGGAAGTACAGATCAGGGTCCCAGGTCCTGGTCCTGACTTTAA
Organism: Mesitornis unicolor; assembly: GCF_000695765.1. Classification (NCBI taxonomy): domain Eukaryota; kingdom Metazoa; phylum Chordata; class Aves; order Mesitornithiformes; family Mesitornithidae; genus Mesitornis; species Mesitornis unicolor. The sequence goes on from NW_010157537.1 coordinate 87,169, forward strand.
ATTTTTATTTTCTTTGTCTTCCCAGCAATGTCATTTGGGCCTTGTGCTAGACCTTGAAGACATCAGCACAGTGTTTACAATGCACATCTGTGAAGAGAGAACTCATATTCTCATGGGCTCTGGAAATTCTGCAGGATTAACCGTGTCCCTGCACTCAGAAATCAGACTCAAATTTAAATACATGAAGTGTGAAGAGGAAGGAGTGGGACAGAACAGCCATGGTTGTGAGTGTTGCCAGCCAGCACATCATCAGTAGGACAATGGGGTGCAGACTGCCACAGAACACCTGTGAGCAGGATATACTGCAGACAGCTTCCTGATGACAGATACTGCATTTCAGGGTAATTACAGACTGTACAGAAAGCCAGAACAGCTCTTTCATATGGCTAATGATGTAATCTCAACAACAGTCTCAAGTTAAAGTCAGGTTTCTTACTGACTTCTATCACATTAAGAAGAGAACAAACTAAATTGTTTTGATGACCTGTTGTACACTGTAGACTTGAGAGATAGTTGCACTTTGTGCTTTTTCTGTCGAGGTTTAAGGCTGAGCCAGCCACTAAATCCTGGACAGACGTGGGGGGGGTCAAGGCCCCCCCCAGCCACTAAATCCTGGACAGACGCTCTCTATTAACCCCTCTCCCCTCCCCAGAAGGGAAGAGAAAAGAGAATAAGGGAGAGAGACTTTACAGGTTGGAAAATAAACTAACAGATTTAATGAAACAATAATACTAATACTACAGATAGTATTGCAAATAGGAAAATAATTAAATATATACTAATATGTACAAATATATATAAAACCAATATAAAATCCTTCCCCCACCCTCCCCCCAATGATGACTACGTCACCAGAGGCTCTGCGGAGTGGGTCACTGGAAAAGTCCCAGACCAAACTCAGCAGTGGGTGGGAGCAGGATGAAGAACACATAAATCAGGATCAGCGGCAGATGAACTATCAGGATTCCACTCAGGCCTTGGCCTCTGCAGGATCGAGATGGACGGAAGGGTCCAAGATGGAAAGGCTCCAAGATGGAAGAAAGGTGAAAAGTATCGAGACTCTTGTGATCTCTTGGTTATCATACTGAGTATGACGTATGTGGGATGGAATACCTAGTTGTTCCATTTTGGGTCTGCTTCCCCTGCCATAGGCGGAGACATAGCACCCATGATGAGACAACTGACCTTGAGCTTATCTTCTAGCAGCACTGTCTCGGAAAACTTAAAAGAGACTGAGCTGAAAAGTAAAATCACTAAATAGAAAAAATTAGTTCTATTTAGCTCAAACCAGGACACTTCTTTATCTTTTTAATGGTTAAATTTGTAAATAATTATTGTGAAGAAACTTTAATACATCAATGTTATTTCAAATCAGAACGTTATATTCTAAAATTATTCTTTAAAGAAGTCCATTGAGATATTTACCTTGTAACTCCATTCTTTACAGTGACTCGGAGTTCACATGTCATAGTGAAAACAGCAGCAACACTTTAAATTCCTTCTGGTTGCTTCTAAGTCCTTTGAGGGGATTCCTTCCTCTTGGAGCTAAAACATGTGGCCAGTCACTCCTGAGGTACTTCCATGCACTATTCTGCACACAGAAGGCAGCTTGTTTTGCCCATGTTTCACACCAACAGATATGCTGTGTTTGTGCACTGTCATGGCTGAGGAAATAAGCCCGAAAAAAAAGCTGGAGCTCAGGCCTGCACAAGAGCAGCTACACAGCTCATGGCATGAACAGTGAGAGCTTGTGCCTGCTCAGCATGTGTGCTAGGTGATGTTTGTGTTTGCTTGCAAAGCACGCGTAGCTTTGCTCTCTAGCCTGTCTTGTCTGTTATCTTGCTAGGCCTAGGTACCTTCTGCACTTGCAAGTCCTTTTCTTTTGGGAGACCACAACAGGGCCTGATTAAAGTGATTCCAAGCTAAAATCTTCAAAACAAAATATTATTTATTCATCCAAGAATTTCTGTAACAGGAAGCAAAGGGATAAAATGAAAACAGGCCAATTCACATGGGGCTTACCTTTATGAAAGTCTGAAAGTCTCTTTTTTCTTTTTTTTTCTTTTTTTTCTTTCTTCTTTCTTCACCTTCCTGTAAGATTTTGTTAATTTGAGTCAGCACTGTCAGCTGCATCCTTGGCTGGGGAAGACAGCCTGCTTGTTATAATTTGTGCCTCTGTCAAGGACTCAGCTCCGGTTACTGCTGAAGCTGTATGTAAACTGCTTTCTTCTTAAGAACTTCTTTATAGGGTTAGGGTTTTGTTTGTTTTGTTGTTTTATTTTTCTTGTTCCTTTTGTTACTGGACTCAGGAATGAGAATGGTCTATTTTGTTGGCCAGGGAAGCAGCAGCTAATAACCTCCTATGAAATTTTATTATTAAGTAAGCTACAGTGGGAGTTACTAAATTCCAGAGATAAGAAGAGCTGCAGAGGACAGAAGCTGACATGTAACACTTTAATAAATATAAATAGATTGCTGAAATCTAGAAAAAATAGTAAGCTTTAAGTTTTACATTTGTATTAAATACTCCTGTTTACTCATCAGCCATGTTAGAACTCATCCTTGGTCTGGTGCTGCCTTCTGCAGTGGGAGAGGTGGGAATCTAATGGTCAGTTATCTTTCTCCCTTCCTCTCTCTTTCTTTCAGTAGAGATTTTTGTAACAAAAGTGTCTTGGCATGCGTGACTGTTTACCTGCTCTCCTCAGCAGTCTTGGATGCTTCAGTCTTCGTATTATTCTTGTATTAGCTTAGTGCTCTTACACAGAGGGATCCATCAGCCATCAGCCTGAGCATTATTTTGGTTACACTTGATGAAGAATGATGATTTTACTAAGGCTGCATCTGACCAGATCATCACTATACTAAAACTGGTCCAAAGTAATGGAAGCACCTGTTCTCTCCTGTTATATTACACCTATATAAAAATTTATAGGTGTTGGATGTCTGGTTATTTCTCTGTATATGTTGCCAACGTGTCTTTGTGAATAGTGGTTATGCTTAGAATAGCAGCAGAGAGGACAGCAGCAAACTGGAGCTGTATGTATTAGCCATAAATGAAACATGTAGAAAACCTCTCCTTTTTGCAGGGAGGCTACTTCTTTCCTTTTGTCGAACTGCTACTGCTATAAACAGTAGAACTGCACATAAGTTAATGGATAGAGCACAACAGGTATAATTCTCTGCCCCTAAGACTAAGCTTTGTGGTCAGGCTTATAGCTGTGTGGTTAAAATCTTTTCCTTCTCAGAAGAGGGTGAATTCATGTGTTCTACCTTTTGCAAATGGTCCTCTGATAAGCCTTTTGCCCCTGCTATTTTGCAAGCTATTCCTGAACCCCTGGCATATCTACATGGGGAAGCCTGCTAACAATTAAACAGTATGGGTGATTGCAAAATAAGGCTCAAAGCTATGACCTAGCACTGTTTACTATGCTATGGATGACCTAAAGACCTCCAATGTCAATCCCTCTTGAATTAGAGAGATGGAGGTACTGATAGAGCCCTGTCATGAAGGGCCTGGGCTCTAGCGCTTGCTCCCTCCCATGCTGCACATTATCCCACAGCCCTGCCTAGGAAGAGGCTTCAAACTGGGCTTGGCAGTTGCCACAGCAAGGTAGTTTGCAGGGGTTAAAAAACAAAGGGGAGATTCCTGTATTCTGCTGTCTGTGTGATCAAATGGGTTTTTATCACCTCCAAGCAGAGTCTTAGCAATAGTGTATTGCCTTCTCCATCCCAAACACTAAACTTCACCATTGGGAAGCCAGTTTTTATCACCTCCAAACAGAGTCTTAGCAATAGTGTATTGACTTCTCCATCCCAAACACTAAATTTCACCATTGGGAAGCCACTGTGTGTTGAATAAAAACTGTGGTGAATGGTAGAATAAACAATTGATGAAGTGTTAAGATATTGCCACTGATACAGTGCAGCTTTAATAGATGGGATATGTTTTAAATATGATTGAAATTATTACTTTAACTTCCAATTAGGCATCTGAACATATTTTAAAAGTATCTAACTTGAACTTCACTGTATTTTTTAAAAAACTAAAAGAGCAATCACATAGGGAAGAAAATCAAAAGATGGAACCTAAACCACAATATCAAAATGATTGTTAAATCTGTTACTGCTTTCAGTACTTCCATTTGAGTGTTCAAGACATTGATTCAGATGTTAATACGCAGGTATTAAGCACATCCTATTTAACATCCTATTTTTAATACCTATTTAACATCTTAGTGTAAGCAAAGTGTAAGTAATAGTTTAAAAATCTGTTACTACTATACCATTTCACATAAATGTGCACATCTCCTATATCTCTTAAATCTTACATCCTCATTGGTATTTCTTGCAGTAGTACAGAAGCATACTTATTTATTAGATTCCTTTATATTAAAATGGAGCAATTTCTTGTTCTTCTTCTCTGTTACTTGTATCTATTTATTTATTTTTGCTTGTTGCTGTAGAGAACAGCTATTTCTGTGCAGTTCAGACGTCACTCTGCATTCTCTTTGTGCTTTAAATATGTTTATATCTGAGACTGGCTCAGTCTTATTTCTTATCTTTTGGCAGAAAAGGAATTAGAAGCAATTAAGTTATCTGCAGTGAAATGGAGGTGTCCCTTTACTGCTGAGGAAGAGATACTGGGACAAACTGGTATGGAAAAGTCTGTGTCTACACCGACAGAATCTCTGTCAGTTCAAAGCAGGTTGCCTGCCTCCAGACTATCTTTTGAAAATAGTCCCTGGCTCAGAATAGTCCCTGGCCCACACTGTCAAACTCTGTCTGACAATTGTTTGTGTGAGTGCTTGTCAGCCTGAGCCAAAAGTCTGGTAGCAGCAGTATAAAAACAAAGAAAATCAAATTACAGTGATTGGGATGGTTCTCCAGTGCTGTTTAATTTCTCTGTATAGATGTAACCTGAAGTTACCATTCCTTTCCACACAGGCATGCAACCATGATAAACAGAGTGATAGCAGTTTTATAATGTGGTTAAAGTTAAGACAGGTAATTCTTTGTCTCCTTATGCAACAGAAAAGTTGAGGCATCTTATGTGCACATAGGTCGTATGGGTTGAAAAGCATTTGTAGATGGGGCTCTTCTGTCACATCTCTGTGCTCTGGAGTATCCCTCTCAGGCTGACAACACAGTGCTCTAAAATGTCGCTCTTGATAGACATCGCCGATACACATCGTGATTTTTAAAGCTTTTTTAAAAACTCTATCTATTTTCTGAAACATGAAGGACCTGTATTTCATAAAGGTCTGAGTTTTGATTTCCTTCATAGTCTCTGATGTGTTATTTAATACATTTAATTTAATTTTTCATAGTGCTGTTTCTGAAATACCTGTACTTTACTGGATTCTTTTGTTTATGAAACAGCTGAGATTGCATTTATTTGTTTTGTTTTCTTCCATCAGTGCTGGCAATCTCTGAACTTCCAGCTTTTTTCTTATATTATATGTCTGTTAATATATATTTAATTAAAGATAAGTGCTACTTTGCCATAAGTTTTCAGAAGTTTATCTAAAAAAAAATTAAATAGAAATGCTCCTATGCTACCTAGACCGAAATTCCTTCTACCTTGATTTTTCTTGAACGATTTTCTCTTACAATCTGTAGCATTTTTAGGTAGGTACACCTCTTGGAGAGTGCTAATCACTACAGCTCTCATTGCTGACTCTCCAAATGTGACAGAACTCACCAGACCTGGCACTTGCAGTATGCTAACATTATTAGACACTCCAAAGCTGTAAAATCATTTTAGTGTGCTGCAATAGCCACGGTTGCTGTGCTGTGCCATATCAAGAGGCTTCTGATTTGATGCCATTAAGAGACAGAAAATTCATTGCCTCACTTGAGGCTTTGATTCATTCGTTAACCACCTTCATTGGTAAAAATATGCATCTTGTTTCTAATTTAAATTAATATGCTTTGACTTTTAGTCACTGCCAATTTTTACTTTACTTAAGTTTTCCAATGTATGAAATTCTTCCTTTACGTCAATGCTGTAATCAGGTCTCCTTTCAGTGTGTCTTTTTTAAATTTGTTTGAGGTTTTTTGTTTTGTTTTTAATTATTTTTTAATTATTTTTTTTAGTATTGCTGAGCTCATTCAGTTTTTGTGAGACATTTTCTTCAAACCTCAAATAATTTTGAAGCCATTTGAGTAACATTCTAACATCTTTTAGAAATGGAGATTGGGAAACTTTAAAGATGTTATTCAGACATACAATGACTTTTTTATTATCTATTTTCTTGTTTATAGGTAGATGAAATCTGTTGCAGAGGAAGTATGCCCATTTTGGAGAGGAGTGCAGTACTTATTAGTAGTCAAGGTTAGATTTTCAGAAAATGGTTTCTTCTATTTTACATAGCTGATTTAGAGTCATACTTCTGTGTCTAGGACTGGATGGTCTCTAGGCTGAAGTGTTGAAGAAGTTTCCATGTAAAATTGCTCATTTTCTGTCAAGAATATCTACTGTAATATCTATGGATTTGGAAGTGGTCAATATGACAGGTAAGAAATGTAGGATGCATATGTGTGTACTTTTAAGTAAACAAAAAACTGATTTACCAGCTACAGATTTGTTAATATAAACTTAATAATGTACAGCATTTTTGAACAGTTACAGAAGTAAAGAAGAGCTTGAGATGTGAAAGTAAATAAAAATGAGGTAAGATACAACATGGTTTTACAAAATACAGAAAGTGCAAGGGTAATGTGATACTTTCTTAAGAGAAGATAACTGATTTTCCAGACAAGTGAACTGCAGCAGATCACATCTATCTAGAATACAATGCAATCTTTGAATATAGTGCCTCCTGAGAGGTTATTAGTTCAACAGCAGAAGCTGAGGATTAATACAAATACTAGTATGTGTGTGAAGATCTGGATCAAAAAAAAATGGCTATGTTGGGTGAAGCTGAAAGGGGAACTGTTGAGTTGGAAGGGAGTCATTACATAGAAACTTCTTAAAGATCCATCTTTGAACCATTTTGTTTAATATTGTCATAAATAAAATGGGCAGAAGTAGACACATGCTAGTAAAAATGAATAAGGTCACAAAAGGTTATTAACAGAACGGAGTTACTAGTAGTAGTTAATAGTATTATTAGGAAAGAGTATTAATAGCATAGGGAACGTGGTCATGAATTAGGGACTGAAAGTTGCTAAGGTAATGGCTCTTTATCTGTACAAGGCAGAGAATAAAAAATGTGAACATATGTGGTCATGAAAAGAGCAAATGCTACCTGTGTAGATTTTGACCAAAGTGTTTGTAGTGGAGATAGAGAGTCAGTTATCTCACAAGGCTTCTGAGCCTTCCTGCTCAGGTCTGAGAAAGTGTCCTCATTTAGGCAGTTGTTCTGTCACCCAATGATACCTTCCCACCCAAGGAGGGGAATTGGGAAAAGAAAAGAAAATCCTTGGGTTCAAATGGAAACAAATTTAATAAACTACCTGGAATCTGGTGCCAAGAAAGTTTTAGAGGAGAGGTAGTGTATTATTGTTTAAGTATTCCATCCTGGAGTTCCTACATCTGGAGGCAGTTACAATTAATTCTGTCTTTTTTCCCTTTCTGCTTTTCGACTGAAACTTCATCTTAAGACAGATCCTCTGATGAATCCTTTACATAGTGTTTCACCCATAGAAACAACAAAGGCAAATCGGTCATCGGTAGCCAGTCAGCTGTGTAAGCTATCTACAGAAATTTTCTGTTAGAATGAAAATAATTACTTGAATCTTATTTCTGTGTCAACATTTTTCTAACATCCCACAGAGAAGAAACTTGAGAAGTAGAGGAAGCAGTTCTTCTTTCAGGATATGCTATAATGGTGGCAACATGTCTTCGCCTAAGACCTGAAATATTTAAATCTGCGCCCATGGGCTCTGGTGGTGCAATTCTTTCTGATGGAATAATACCGCTACAAATCCTAACCTGGAGCACTGTGACATGAAAACATATGTTATCTTTATTTTTCCTGTACATGGCTAGATGCAAAATGTGCAGATTTAAAACTTGTTTACAAATCCTTACTGAATACACAGTTGATTGACATCCAACACTTCAAACTCTGGCTGCTGAAAACATAAGACATGCCAAACTTGTCCTATATTGAAATAACTTTCTTCTTTGGCCAAAAGAGCTGTAACAAATAAAATATTTCAATAAATCACATAGTTGAGTCAGCATAATGAGAAGAACATGCTAATAATCTCATGGTCACGGTGTTGGCAAGCTGACAGTCTTATTGTCTTTCAACATTTGTTAAATATTTGTTTGGTTTTCGTTTGCCTCAGGTCATACAAACTGCCCAATTGTGACTTTTACATGTTGGTGAAGAATTTCTCTATTTCTATCTGGCAATATTCAGATTTTTCCCTAAAGCTACTTTTGAAACAACACTGAAGATTTTCAAAAGTAGCCAAGATCTCCTTGAAATTTTTCATATCTATGAAAAAAAGTCCATTGACTTAGGTGAATGCTTGCTTTTGAGTTTTATTAATGTATTTTATAGGTTTAATAGCATTTTTCCCTATGCATGAATGGGAATATTACATATATTATATCTAGAAGTGAAATACAGCATCGATCTTGCAAAAGCAGGTTGCAGATAGCAACTGCAACTTGTAAAGTTTTACTGCAGTGTGCTCTGTTAGAAGTCCAACTAGGTCAAATTTAGTCCTAGAAGAAAATATATATGATATATGTAAAATACATAATGTATGATATGACAAATCTATGCTACATCTGGTGGTAAAAATTTATGCCTAATATCTCTTTCAGAGTATTTGTGCAACGGCACTGGCAAAAGACAAAAAAGAACACTGACAAACCAGAGAGCATATGGAGAAAGAAGCCATTAGAAGGTAAAATTGCATTTTTGGCCTCTCAGCTATTGCTGACCCAATGACCCAATTTATTTCGGTTGGAATGTTATACTGGCTGGCTGATGCTGCTTTGCAGATCTCTTCTTGAGTTAGGCAGAGCTGTAATTTGGAAGGATTTTTACCTCCTTAGTTATGGTAAACCAGCAGTATTGCCTTGCGAAGGCAGAATAGAAATTAGAGAATTAGAAAACCCACATTATTGATGCTAGTGTTTGACTGGCAATTTTTAATTGATGGTTAGCTTGTGAAAAGCTGCATATTATTGGAATAAATGACTTTTTTGCTTTTCCATGACTTGCAGTTTTTCACTTTGCCCAGTGAGGTTAATTTGCCCTTCTCACAAAAATACAGTCAGGCTTTCCTTTTTACAGTGCCCAGCTTAAATGCAACAGTTAGAATGCAGCTAAACATTTCCTTTATGACAGTCTCTTCAGATAATTTTTGTTGAAGTGCCTGCATATATGAATTCTTTAGATTGAAGATACCTGCGAGCATTGTTTCCCAGGTGTTCTAGGCACTAAGCTAGTACTTGTACTATATTTTTTCCACAGCAATGTTCCTGAAACAAGGAGACCTTTAGTGTTTGCTATAGGGATCTGCAGCTTTGTGCTGTGCCAAACATCTGCATTACATGTGGTTTGGAGTTGAAGTTCAAGAAGTTTTCCATTCCAAACAGCAGCAAAGCTCAAGCATGTGCTAGGTATTCAGTCTATGTGTTTCTGTGCAAGTGTGGCCAAGTAGAGAGATTTTTCGTTCGAAATGGAGGTGCCAGTTCCCTCCAGCATTAAAGCACATCAGAAAGAAATAATTTTTAATCCTGTCTCTCAGAGTCTTAGACATCTATATTTTGCCTGTGTCCAGAAAGATTTTGTAATAACTTCCAATCACTCTGTAAGCTAATCTTTGCCGCTTAATATTCTAACAAAACATAGTGGTGTTATTTCTCCTAGGTGAGCAGGTCTTCTCCTCCTCAACACAATACCCATATGTTAAGTAAATGAGAAGTTTTGTTTTCGGAAACATTCATATTCTACTTGTGGTGTGCATAGTTCAGTTCAACAAACTTTCTTATGGCACAAAAAACCATTGCAATTATGCAATCATATTTAAATGGCTTCTGCCCCATTGACTCCTTCTTGAATGACATAGGATACACTAAAGTAAAATCTTATACGTTCAAATAATAACACGAACTTGAATTTGTAGCACTGATCATGACCTATAAATAGCAAAACAATGATGAGTTTATTTTTGACATGGAGGTAAGCAATTACACTAGATGGGGTATTGGAGCAAAAAATATAATCAGGGTGATATATTTATTTCTTAAATGTTTCTGGTTGAATAAGATATTTTTTCTGGCAGTCTGCATGATGGTAATGCAATAGCTGCAGTGAATATGCAGATGTATATCCTTAAAGCTGGATAGTCTTTATTGTCCAGATCTACTTTTGATGTAGCACCAGTGGTTAGGACCTCAGACAGCTGAACCAGTGACCACTGCGATCTATGAATATCCTCCACTTTCCTAGTCTTGCCTGGTTTATCATGTAGTAACAGCAGGCCATGTGCTGCTTCTGAATGAGCCAAAAAATGCTGTCAGGCATGGTGAAAGAAACACTTCCCCAGAGCTGCAATTATATGCCGAGATAGAGAGCATTTGTTCGACGAGCTCTCAGGATACCAGAGGCATAGTATCTTGGCCATGACTGCCTTTTGAAGCCAAATTAAAGAATTTTTTGTACAATATTCTTCAGCGAGATGGAAGAATCTCATGGAAGTAGCCCAGGAGTGCTGCGGTAGTAGCTAGAGGTTATGTGGAAAAGGTGTTCCCCCTGCCTGACAGAAGAGGCTGCTGCTGCTGCTTTCAGCTGAATTACCATCTCAGCATGCTTGCTTTCAAGTACTCAACCGTTAACTCCTTCAAGTGCAGTAATTTAATTTTTTAAAAAATGCTGCTTGAATAGTAGCCTTAATGTAAATAATGTTAATTGATTATAGTAAATGTAGTTCTTAATTCAGGTCATGGATTGTATAATGTCATAAGTAGACTACTTTTAAAAATGAGGAATAATTATAATGTAAAAACTATGGTAAAAACGTGTTTAAATTTTATTAATGCCATTCATTTTAGAAAAAAGATAGTCAAGCCCCAGAGTGCAACAAGAGGCTTTATTTTCCCCAGGAGCCACATCTGAAATCCCCCCACGAATTACTTCCCCATCAGCCCAACATCTGCAGTTCAGCCCTGGCCTGAGCACTGCTGTGGGCAGGTCTATGCCCAGCTCTGTCTCTGCCATCCTGACATCCTGACTGGCCTCCCTGGAGGTCCCCAGGTTGATGCTGAAGACATCCTTGTCCCCAGGCTTGTCTCCAGTCTTCACTTGGATAGATCTCACACTGGCGTTATGGGCAGCCTTACCTCCAGTCTTGACTCCTGCTCTGCCTCCTAAAATTGGTCCCTGGATCTGACTCACGACCTCTTCTTGTCTGGGATTGCTGATGGGATTTGCCACTGCCACCAGCCTGGCCCTGCTCATGTCCTGTGGGATTATACCCTGGTCAGAGAGGGCATCATGTGGCCTGTGCTGTGGGCACCCTTTGTTCCTGCCTCTTTCTTCCTTGGGAGCAGCCTCACTACGCTTACCCTGGACTGAAGGATTAAAATCAAGGATATTTTTTCCCTTCAAAGCTAATCCATTTAAAGCCAGAAGACGCTTTGTCTTCTGTAAAGATCACATAGGCCATATCTGTTTTTCTGATGAATGTTGTAGGCTTTGAAATGTAGGATACCAAATTTGAAGAAGAAGAGTTACAGTCATATTCTCACTAGTGTCACCACTTGCAAAGTAGGTGCTGAAGTCATTGGCACTCTTCAGACCATCCCAGTTTCTGTGCTACAAGTATAACACTCCACCCTGCCAGAGGCATAGTTCAAATCGCAGTATGGGTAATTTGAGTGCAGGTGTGCACAAGTGGTCAAAAAAAGTAATATTGCCTAGTCCTGAATCTTATAATTTCATCTGCTAAATAAATACTTGCATTGGTTAGTGTCCTGCCCCATGCTCTGGGGCAGGACACTCCGTTGAACTTAATTCAAACACTGATTTCATCTATGCACATTTGCCAGTGTCTCACTGCTTATTCACTTGCAGTTTCAGCATTCTTTTATAGCGTGTACATATAATGGAGTATAACCTCCTCCAGCTTCCACTTTGTCCCCTGTGTCTCACAGGGAATATAAGGCTGTAGATCATCTCTACAAACACAAAAATTCAGATCTGTCTCAAGAAGTGGAGTAAAACACATCCTGCCATCAGGATGGTATTCTCAGGGAATGCCTTTTCACCTGTGCCAGCTCTGAAGCATGGCTGGAGCACTTCCATCAGTTGCGTAAGAGAATAACAACGTCTATAATGGATCATCTTTCTTGTTACAGGGCAAGATGAGACTTCTTCAGATAAGGAGTGGCCAAATTATAGTGTTCCTTGAAGACAAAGCCCATCATTTTAAACTGTTTTTGGATACACACACATAGTCACTTCAGTGAACAGGTCACAGGAGACATGCTGCAATGTTGTAATTTGTAATATATTTGTAACAGACATGTAAACATAGAAAGGACTGTCATATGGGACAGTATTTTATGTGCATTCAGCCCAACCGGCACTTCTAAGAGCATTTTGACTGCATATAAATACTTAGTACAATAATACTGCTTTTAAGATAATGTTTTAAATGTAGGGCTAAACACAAAATTCTGCTTGAATAAAATTAATATTTCTAAATGTATGCTATGTATATATATATATGTAGGAAAAATGATACTTGTCATATGCCTTGTTATGCCTAAATTTAATTCAGTAGCACCGAGTTTCCACAAAATACCTTCCACCCAAACACACAATGTTTTTAATCTTAGGGCATCTTATTTCCAAGTGTATTCTCTGAAAATCAGGACAGTTTCACATTTCATACAACAGTGTTTTCAGGAAAAATACAGAGGAAAAAGACAGAAAGACAGCTTTAGTGTGACTCTGTCCAGTAACTGAGCAATCAATGGCATAAGTCGAAGGTTGTTTTATTTGCTTTGAAAGTCAATGGAGGAATGAAACTACTATAAAAGTATCCAGAGTTGAGAAGTCAAATATTTATTAACACTGAAGGAAATATTGAGCTGATTACAAGGCTTCCAATAGGATTTTGGGTTCCTCTTTCAAATAAAATACAATCAATATAATCCATCAGAGCAGTCCTCAGTTTATTAGATTCTTCTACTTAGGAGGTCTTTGCAGAGGTCAATTTGTCTTATTGGTTTGTGTTGAGATGCTAAGGGCAGAATCTTCTAGAGCTATATATAAAGAGTGATTACTGTTCTTCTTCCATGTCAGAAGAGTAATGTCTAGTAAAATCAATAGATGGTATTAAGTTATTTTTATCTCAAACTTCCACACTTCAGGCCTGGACTTCTAAAATTGTTTTCAATCTTGGCCAATCTCTATTTATAATACTGAAATTAATGTGTACTTGTTCTAAGACTGAGATGCAGGGCTAAGGTAGAAAAATTCAAACACTGTTTATAGTGGTTTTCAGATGGCTTTTTCCCACAGAGTTTCATGGGGACTTTTAGAATGTCATTAAGCATAATTCCATTAGCACTGTAACTACACTTTCTAATGAAATATTGCAATTACATAAATATATATGCTCTAATTATGTGATTAGACCGACAGTAATTATGTATCTGCATAGCCAATTATGACTTAAAATTACATTAAAAACAATGTCACTTAATGCAAAGAACAAAAAGAAAATTAGAGATATGGAAATAAAAAAATATGGAAATGTATGTCAAAGGTGATTGCAAGCCATTTATTCATATAAACCAACATTACTCCACCTTATTTACGTCTTTGTTCTGTTTCTCAACTGGTACAGTACCTGGGACTACTTTTGTTGTACTCTTTTTTTCATCTGTTCAAAGATGCTGACAGTGAAGTGTTGCAAGACGAGACAATATCACTGTGTGCCTCCCAAGAGGTCTCTGTTAGTTACAGTTGAAATGAATGGGCTAGAAGTGTTCTCAAGGCTAAAGCTGACTTGTGGACTGAGAGTTGGGAGAGTTAGATTGTGCTGGCTAGCACTGAGTGTAGAAAATATCAGTGACTGTCTTGTTGCCATTAACACTGAAAAAGGCTTAAAAACATTGTTTCACCTGTTCACAAACTTGTCTTGCTGCTTATTGACAAATTTCTGTGATATCAAATATTTTCCAGACAGAAGACATAGTTGTGCTGTGTTTCTGTGAGGGTTTTTTTTGATAGTGGTGGAAGGACTATGGAGATATCTCCTGTAAGAAGCTGCTAGAAGCAACCTTGGCTTTAATTTCTACCTCTGACGGAAGCCAAGCCAGTCAGCACCTCTGAAAATGGATTTATTTAAGAAGGGTGCAGTGCATAGCCTGTCCTCTCTTGCCCCTGGCCCTGACCAGCAATCAGATGTCAGGTTGACCCACCTGCAGCCCACGGGGATTCAACAGGGGAGCAGAGATGCGCATGAGAAGGTGGCTGCATCTGAAGAAGTCTGTGACTCCATAGCAAGTTGCACTGGAGCGATCTGTGGGAAGGAAAGTCCATATCAGAGCAGTTCATGAGGAAACTGCAGCGGTGGGCAGACCCACAGAGAAATTTGTGTAAGTCTGTCTCCTGTGGGAGGGACACCATATGTAAGCAGAGGAAGAGTGAGACAAGTCCTCCCTACCCCTGAAGAGGATGGAGTTGCAGAGAATACATGGGATGAACTGACTGCAACCCCCATTCCTGTTCCACTTCACTGCTGGGTGGAAGGTAAAGAGACAGAGAACAAAGCTAAGCCCAGGAGGAAGGGAGAGGTGAAGGAAGGTGTTGACTTTAAGATATGGTTGTATTTGTCACTATTCTACTCTTATGCTAGTGGTAACAAATGAAATTGTTTGATTTTCTCCTGAAGTTGTGTCTGTATTTTGCCTGTGACTATAGGTGGTGAGTGAACCCTCTCTGTCCTTTGTTTTGGTTCATGAACTCTTTGATATACTTTCTTCTCCTCATCCCACCAGAGTGGGGGAAGAGTGAGTAGAGCGGCCTTGTGGTACTCAGTAGTCCACTGGGTTCAAACCACAACAATAGTAGCTATTATGTATTTCCCAAGACATGCTTGTTTTAAGTGCCTGAACTTAGAAACATAATGTGCTATATATGCCTTGCCAGCTTGTCTCCTGAAAGCATGAGGAGACTCTTGATTTATATAGATACTCACTTTATTTAACTAAATGAGGTAGTGTTATTTATTTTTGATCTATAACCACACAGAAATCTTTGAAGTAGTATATCTTGCTTTTCAAAGAGTCATGACATGTAGACAAAGTACATTAAGCAGTTCATTCAGACTTAGAAGCTCTAATTTATCAAGTGCAACATACATAGGGAAATTAGCTTGATGCGACTAATGCACTGAACTGGATGTTATCCTCTCCCATTCAGGCTGCTTTTAACTAAGGGCATATACAGCACTAACTCACAGCTACAGATTTACAATATTTGGGAGCATTAACAATTTTTGCATCTGTAATTTGTCACTTTCAGGTGAAAAGAGGAACTAGCATACCGCCAGAGGTTTTTCCAATTTAAGACAGTGCAGTAGGCACATCAGATGGAAAAAGTTTATTGTCTCCATAAACCTGATCCTTTTTCACAGAGCTACAATGCCAGGTTGTGGGTGAAGAAATACTAGCTACATCTAAAATACTTCTTTGTAGTTTATTAAGCCTGATAATAAAACATTATTTTTATTTTTTTGTAAGTAATCAATTGCAGTTTTCTCCTAACGTAATTAATTATATTTTGTTCTGCATAACCTTTCTATAACAAATCTGATCATAGGTTAAGATTATTTCAGTGTAGAAATAGTGCATATATAACCCAATTTATTGTTAAAGTCTTCTTTCATCCTGACTGATAATGATTCAGAAAAGACTAAGCATAAATTTGGTAGAACAACCGTTATTCTAGGCAACGAAGAGGTATTCCACAGATACCACACAAGAATCTGTCCTGTTGATTAACTGTGGTGCAGAAAGAAGTAATAATAACATGGTATAGGAACGAAGTTTGGTGTTAGCTGTTACATAACCAGGCTTTTTAGCAAATGAAATTCCATTTAGAGTTATTAAGCTGCTTGTGATGGTGTGTAGACGACCAGTTTTGGTCACACAGAGAAACATTGAGTTCAAGAGGTACTGCAATGGTGCAAAGGGAATAAACACGGTCCAGATAGGCACTGAAATGTTGGACTGAAAAATGCTAGCATAGGGCAAAGTAACAGATGTTTTTAAATGTAGTAGTAGCCAGAGTGAAGTAATAATGCCTGTATAGAAACCTTGAAAGGCCTCCAGACAATAGAAATGGCAATGTGCAAATAAAGATTTGCCGTTTTTCTTTCCTCCAGTACTTTGTCAGCCAAACTTCATTTTATTGATAAATTAGCACTCATTAATGCTTTTTATAATTTTGCCTTTTTTTTCTGTGTTTTTTGTCCTTTTTTGGACGTGGGACTTACAAAAGCAGTATGTGGTATTAATTTTGCTTAAGTCAGGTACCTATCCCGCATTTATATTTTTGGTGCTCAGTGAAGCAGTTCTAGTATAAGTGCCTAAGTTTCCAAACAGATTTGCTCTTTTTTATAAGAATGATTATGTCTGTTTATGTATAATGAGTGTTTACATATATTTTATGAGTTCATATGAAGTAGAATTTTGATATATGAAATCTATTGCTTCTGTTGGAAAAAAGCATCATCTTAGTTGTGTGGTGCTTGAGGGGTGAGAAACATGAGGCTACATTTCACATCTTTTAACTAGGCTGCTTACCAGCTGACATTTTTCTTTGATAAATTACCTATATCCATCATTATCAAGCTCTGCCTTAAATTTGGAGGTCAGTGGCCCTTTACCTCATGATTCAAAAGACCTGACATCCCCTCATTGCTTGTGGAAATTTCCCTTCTGTTATGTTGCTGACCCAAGCCATGCTTCCATTTTGGCTTGCAGTTCTGCCTTGCTTTATTGTTTTTGCTGATCGATCTCCATCTCTCCTTGGTATGTCCCTGAAATATTTCAGCTTGCTCTCCTTGATGTTCTGGGAGGAGTAAATGGTTCTTTCTGCACTGCTGCAATATTCCCTCATTTGTCTTCTTTCCTGCTCTGATGTCTTCAATGTATATCAGCCACACAGAATCTCAAAGGACTCTGATGACTTCACATTTGCTGCCTTGATGATCTAGCTTTCACAGTTACACCTAGCAATAGATCAAATTGTCAGTGATTACACCAGCTTGACCTTTATGAGCAGGTCTCCAACCTGGCCTTTTCTCTCAGAATACCTTTTAATTTAGCATCTGCTGAACACAGCATAGCAAACCTTATTCAGATGTCACCTTGTTCAGATGTTGCTATCTTTATGTGTAATGAAGACTTGGTAGTTTCTATATTTTTTCCCCTTTTCTCATACTTCTTTTAAATCTAAATCTAAAAAGATCAAGTGTCTTCCTTTCTTATCCTTTATTGCTATGTTTGTGCTTCAGTGAGAGAGTCAGATCTACATTTCTGGATCAACTTACTTCTCTGCCAATAGTCTAGCATTATTGCAAATTCAGCTTGAATACAAGTTGAAATAGACTCAAATTTTGAACCGAGATTGAAAAATCTTCACTGCCAGACTTTTTTCAGCAAGAAGTATATTTCTGGTCTCTTGTTTGGTGGAAGACCAGAAAATTAGACTCATGATGCAATTCTTCCTCATTTGGGAGTTTTCAGGTTGTTAGTAGATTAGTTATATTTGTTTTCAGAAACAGATTTTCTTTCCAGAAAATGAAATTAAATTAAAAAAATAATTTCAGAGGAGTCTTTTGATTAATGTATTATACTCTGTCAGGGGAGTAGTAAAGATGTGGAGAAAAAAATCCAAGTTGTACACATTGGAAGGGATTGTCTCTGGCAATGATACAGGTGGGAACCTGCCTGCCTGGGGTCAGCTCTGTTGAAGAAGCCCTGGGTATCCTGGTGGGCAGTGAACTGAGCCTGAGCCAGCAGTGAAGCCAAAAGTGTCCTACTGTGTTAGTAGGAACAGAGCCAGGATATCAGGGGCAAGTCATTATCTCTCTCTGATCAGCACTTGTTAGACTGTATCTGGAAAACTGCATCCAGTTTTTGGACCCTCAATTAAACAAAGTCCTTGGTAAACTGGAGTGAATTCAGCAAAGGGCCACTAAGATGGTGAGGGGGCTGGAGCACTTACCTATGAAAAGAGACCAATGGAGCTGGGCTTATGCAGCCTGGAGCAGAGATGACTTCTGGGGAAGCCTCACAGCAGCCTCAACTCCTAGTGGGAGGTGACTGAGCAGATGGAAGAAGGCTGTTCACACAGCAGTGCATGGCGGGAGATGAGAGATATTAGGCATAAGTTGAAACACGAGAGGTTCTAACTGGAGGTAAGCATAAACTCTTTCACCTTGAGAACAGCCAAGCAGTGGGGCAGGTTGCCCAAAGAGGTTGTGCGGTTTCCATCCTTGGAGATTTTCCAAGGCTAACTCGGATAAAGCTCTGAGCAACCAAGTCTAATCACAGAGCTAACTTTGCTCTGAGCAAGAGGCTGGATTATAGACCTCCATAGATCCCTTCCAAATGTAATTATTCTGAAATTCAGTGACTTGTCTAACATGAAGCAACTGTCATAGATTCACTTTATGATACTGAAGCAGAGTATTGAAACAACTGAAAAGACTTACTAAAAACTATGGAAACAGAGCTCTGATGTACCCATAAGTGGCCTGGAAATGTTAACACTGTATATCAGTGCATCCGGTCGTAATTTGTAGATTACTGCTTAAGGTAAGTAAGGTATTACTTGTGATCTGTCTCTCTTCACTTTTGGCATCTGTCCCCTAAGGGATACTGTACCTCTGAGACCACTTTTTCTATTAACCAACACTTCTGATAACTTTTTACTTTATCTGAAGTGCAAGATTTAAATATAGCAATCACACATCCATACAGCACAATTCTGAATTATTTGAAAAGGATCATCTTGGATTTTTTTTAAATGTTTCTGTGTTTTCTAAGAAATGTTTTCAAATATTTATTAATTATTACAGAAGTTAAAGGATTAAAAGTATGTAATAATTTTCTTGTATTGCTTGAATAAGCTTGTACTGCTTATTTCTTTAAGCTTGCTCTCTCATGTAATATTCTCTTCCATTCACATCCTGACTGCTTGGAGAAGACAGTCACAGACTCTTCATCAGTCTAGACTCAAGAAGTCAAGCTCTTTCAGTCTTTCTTGTATGACAGGCTTTCCATTCTGTATTTTATCTCAGTAGCCCTTTTCATTATCAGTTTTATTTGTATAAATGTTTCTTCAATATTTGTGATCAAATGTGTACAACACTTGCTAGATTATTTTTTTATCCATCCCTTTTAAAGTGGCACTATTACTTTCTTGGTATGACTAGAAATACCTTGCCTGATGCATCATAGCAATATTTGCCTTTTTTCACAGGTGCTTTCAATGACTAATTCATGCACTCAGGTCTGCTTTCCCTTCTGCCTTTGCGCCTGACTGAATTCCCTATGTAACACAGAAGTCTTATCTCTGGTCTGTAATGCACACCAGTGTGTTTCTCACATTTTTATTATATCAGTTCTCAACATCAAGTTTCTCTCTGGATGATACTTAAACTGCCTTTTCTAATTACATTGTAAGTTATCAATGTATTTCATAAGTACATTTACCTTTTTCTGCAAAGATAAATACTGATAAAATTAAATATGCTAAGTCCTAAAAACAGTTCTTTAAGACTTTCAGTGACCTCAGTTCTTATAAATTGTGTCCCTGCATCCTGCCCTTCACTCAATTGACACTTCTTTCACAGTAGACCCTTTATCCTGCTCCTCAGTCAATTTGTGTTTCTTGCATTCTTTATATTTAACTAATGATGTTCATGTCCTGTATTATGTGTTTTATGAAAATCCAAACAGGTGAGCTCTACCTTTTTTCATGTAAAGTTCAGTTATATTCTCAAAGATATACACCTGCTCAAAGATAATTTATTATTTTGCTCTTTTTTCAGAATTGCTAATGTTGATTACCTTCACGTATGATTTATCGAATATCTATCTTCAGTAACTGGACAGTGTTTGAGTGTGTTAGAGCACATGTAGTAACACTGTACAGACATCACGTAAAAATTTTCAAGGGGCTCTGTAGATTTTTGTCTTGACCAGATTAACATCTGTTTTACCTTGGCTGTACTAGGCTTTTGGAAAATGTGAGTTAGCAAGTACTATCTTCAGTTTTTATTAGCTTCATTTTCTGATCTAGAAAATGCACAAGTCCTACATTGTTCTAGATTATTAAAGTGTTTCACAAAATCTCCTTGAATTGGGTAATAAAAGTTCTGCAGGATAAAAAAATCAGCAGAAAAACAGATCAAACAAAAAGGAAATTAAGGAGTTAACAGATGCCACATTCCTTCTGAGAGCAACTGTGTGCTACTTACTGTTTGCACTCAGTGTCTGCTTAACACTTAACTCGTCATTCATCTCCCCGACTCACTTTTTTTTCAGCTATTTACTTTGATACAGCAATAATGGAGCTCTTTGTGGTACTGATGTGCGCTCACCCATACACACCAAATTAACAGAGGATCTTTCTTCTTCGGAGTTAGCTTCAATTAGCCCACTTAGAGTCTTGGAATGAGTGTCCTTCCTGACCTTCAGGCCAGGTTGTTTCTAGAAAATGATTTAACTAGATTGGACAGTAGGCAGAAATGGCAGGGTCTTGTTTACTGTCCAGCTGATAGACTGGACTTAGACTATGATAAAAAAAAAAAAAGCAGTGCTAATTGGTGACTTTGAGCCCACCATTGTACCAGCAATTATATACTACATGTTGAGTCCTTTTTTCCTTTTTTCTTTTTAAAGGGCATTTTAGCCCCAGTTTTCTCTAATACTATCAAAACAGTGAGTTTCAAGCAACATAAATGTATTTACTAATAGAGTATTTTACTGTGAAAATCCAGTTGTTTCTGTGTGCTTTGTTTCTTCATTAATT
The DNA here is from genome assembly GCF_000695765.1 of Mesitornis unicolor. NCBI lineage: Eukaryota > Metazoa > Chordata > Aves > Mesitornithiformes > Mesitornithidae > Mesitornis > Mesitornis unicolor. Next base: position 108,201 of record NW_010157537.1, read on the forward strand.
ATATTTATTAACTCTTCAGGATAAAGAAAAATTAAAAGAATTGAAAATTTTAATAGAGGTATTCTGACTGTTCAAATTAAGCAAAATACATCCTAACTTCTTTAATTCTAAACTATTTTTTCAAAAATGTGTTTTAATAGCTGTTTAAATTACTATTTATGAAACTTAACCACAATATTTGACATGTTATTTTAATCCATTTATCTACAGTTCTCAAAAAGTAGCTTAGAAGTAAAAACAATAGGATACACTTTGCTGAACTGTAGACATTCTGCACAGAATCAGTTAATGAACTAGGATTTGATGTGTGTTTCTATATGTAACAATATATTTTGATAGTTTATCAAGGAAAATAGATTCTCTTTAGTACAATTATTTTTAGAAAGATTAACTAAAACCCATTTAGACCATTGAAAAGGAAATTAGTACCTAAAAATAACTGTATTAATTTTATTTTTTGTTTAAATTGTGTGTTACGGTATATCACCACAGACGAGTTGACAGTATTAATGTTGGTGTTTGTACAGACACTTTTCTGACTCAATATCTATTCATACTGGGAGGTAACACCACTGTGTTTGGCTTGTAGTCCATAATACAATAATTACATGAAAAGACAAAATTCATAAACATAAACAAGGCAAGGTAATAAACCGATCTATGTGTCTATAATTCCATCTGCAATTGTCAGTCATTTTTTCACAGGTTGAGATTCACTATGAAAACAAAAATATATGAACTCTTCTGTCTAGTAGTCAATAGTGCATCAAAGAAGATGTTTTCACCAAGCCCATTGGCAATTCTTTAATTTTTGTTTGTGCATTTGATGTATGCACTTGAACAGTCTCAGAAAAAATTTGTCTCCCAACATTTACCAAATCTCCTGTCCCACTTGCAGAAAGCAGTGTTGGTCACATTCATCCTACTCACTTTAGACATTGAGTATGGATGCTGAAGACACCTATCTATCTTGACTGATGGCAGGTGAAGTCAAATGGATTTCTTAGTCTAATTTCCTCAAGTTAGATGAGGTGAAATTCACAATTCAAGGTATTGTCTGCCATTTCACTGTTCTCTGGGCATTGAGCTGTGGTCCTACAAGGTGACATAAATTATTTTAGACTTTAAAAAATGAAAATGAGATTCATATAGTTTGTGTTTGAACATGGAAGTGGATGTACAACACATTAGAGACAGCAGGTTGCAGAATGGCAATTGAAAGTGAATAACACGAAGATGTGTGAAATTGCGGAACATACGTAACTATAGTGGATGAATTAACTAAAGAATAAACCCAGCAGTATTGAGTAGTTTGTTAATAAGTATGTGCCTAAACCTTTTCAAGATCCACAACATTGTCTTTTTACTACCTATATCTACAAGAAGTTAATTTAAGGGTTTAATGATTTGGGAACTGGATTCTACTCAAATAGAATTCCACATGATGCTGCTGCTGCCCTTCAGAGTCAAGCATGGGAAGGAATATGATCTAATTCTTTCCATTGCCCAGAAGGTTGCTACCTAGTTACTACAATCAGTCCCAGGAATGGGAGATGTTCTGTCATCTGCATTTATGCCTGCTTGGGCATGCACAGAGAGAAAATTCTGATTTCTGCCACATGCTGTGGCTCCCCAGAGAAGAAGCAGTGAGCAGAACTTGCTGTAGGCAGTGTTTAACAGCAGTACGGAAGCTATGATTTCAAGTTTTATTGAGCTAGGCTATTCTGCTTTATGGAACAACTTTGCCTTTGCCCCAAGGAAAGATCAACTCTGTATAAGCCACTCTCTGCTGTTAATGGTTGAGACAACATACACAGGCAATCTATTCCAGAACTTCACCATCCCCACTTGCAGAATTATTCTTACAGCAGGGTTCATCTTGACTTTCACATGTAAATTTAGGTATATACAAAGGAGACATCTGCATGTGAGCTTAGCATCTGTGCTGCTGTTATACTCAGTGAAAATCTAGTCCAGAGACTTATGTAGCTGATTAAGTGTTAAGTTTTGGCTAAGATGAGCAGCTCTCTATGCTCCACTGAATATAATGATAGCCTAGCAACCTAGTTTATGTGTGGATGCCTGTGTTTTCATCACTTTACTGTAAGTTTGTGAAGCTGAAGCTGATTCATTTCCCTTCACATCTCACAGAAGTCCATATTTCTGAAAATATCTGAACCATATGTTCTATCCAAAGTCACCATGAGGAATAATTTACTTTTTATACTTCTCACAGCATTGAAGACTGTTGTCATTTTACCTTTAGTTCACTTTTTTCTGACCTAAATAATCTCAGTTTGTTTAGCATCTCCCGATTGGACATGTTTTCTAAAGTTCTCCTTGTTCCCTTTGCTCTCTTCTGTGATCTCTCCAACATCTTCACACCTTTCTTGAAATGCATTGATTAAACCAGATACAGTATTTCAGCTGAAGCTTGGCTGTGGAAAGACTCAAGCAGATGTCAATCCTCTTTATTCAACCTAATATGTCGAATTAAAAGCTTTGAAATGAGTTCCATGAATACTTATTTACTCCCCATGAAGTAAAATTACTTCAGTAGAAGTATCTTACTTGCTGACACACATTTCAATATAACTTATAACCTCATTTCATTATTTTCCTTCAGGACTGGTGATTCAAGTTGTAAGTCCTTGAATATGACCAAAAAGTTTAATCAAGATCTCCAAAGGTATTAACTATTGGACAGCAAGAGAGCAAGCTGATTTTATGGCCATGTTGAGAAAGAGAAGATAGACCCTTCCTCCAATTATATTCAGCTTAATAAGACATTTAATCTGAAGAGAGACGCTCCCACACTTGGTTGTTTCCTACTATCTTAGGCAGCTCTCTGCACAGGCTGGGCGATGTGAACTTTACTGGTACCTACCAAGAAAGAACTGGTGTGAGACATATCATGACATCTGAATCTAAAGTGTGTGTTTAGGCTTTGTATCCTTCCTGAATCAGATCTTCCCCTTTAGTATTATAGAGCTCTTAGGTATTTTGGTAGTCAAGGGGAAAATCGAATAAGAAAGACTTGGCCTGCTGGCATGCTGGCAGCGTCGGCAGTGTCTTCTGTCTGAGAGTTAAAGATTGCTTCAAAATCAGCAGCTGATACACCATGCCTTGGATATGTTGACCATGCTCTTCTCAGTGTACCTTTAGCCAAATCCCTAAGGCTTCAGCACTGACATCCAGGAATACCCATTTGGTGTCCCAGCTTGGTTCTACTTGGTGCCCCATGATGTGTTTGCATGAGCTAAGAAAGACATAAAGAGGCAAATAGAGGCTATGCATAGAGTTAACATTAAAATGAGAAATACATATAGACAAAATTCAGGCTAACGACAAAGCCCTATGTATTAGCCTTAACCATATCATACGTTGTAAGTGGTTTTCTCTCAGCTATCATTGCATATCCCTTGAAATACACAGGCATAAGGTTTACTTTGAAATGCTAATACCTTTATGGTAGAGAAAGTTTCATAATACCTTTGAAAGTCTTTCATGGTTTTAATGGAATTGGGAATGTATTTAGAGTAACCAATGACACACAATTTAGCAATTAAAATGCAGCTTCAACAAATGGAATGATACAATGCTAACAAGATTAGAAAGCCTGAGCCAATTTTCATATTCAGAAACATGCGGAAAATAATTTCTAATCCACAAAATGCTTGAAGGCTGTGTTTACAGAAAAATGAGGAATGATGCAAAAACATATCTAATCTCTTACAGTCCAGATTCTGCAGTCTTGCTACTACCCTTTTGATCCTAAATATGAAGAGCTTTTAATCACATTTATTATTGGAAAGATATGTGCATACATAAAAATATGTCTGTGTGTATGTGTGTGTGTATATATATGTATATGTATATGTATAACAGATCTAAAGCAACTCGTCTACATCCTGTTTTCTATACTGTGGTCAACATTAATTTGATTTCTGTTTTGGGTTTGCACTCTGTGGTTTAAATGTTATATACATTAACGAACAAAAAATCAGCACAGAACTTCTGTTTTTCTCTAGAGTTGCCTGGAGGGACAGAAATTTTAAGTGTGAAAAGGGGTTTTACTGAAATCTTCTAAGGAAATGATGGTAGTGAATCTTGAAAGGTTGTATTTAGAAAACGGATACTGCCAACGCATTGCGCAAATGTCAGGAACAACAGAGCTCACCATAGGAGAAGCTGTCTATGTTGTTTCTGTGGGAACTGGAATATGAAGAAATAGAGGAAGTGGTATCTAAAAGGAAATAAAAAAGGGGTTGTAGATAGAATTTTTAGAGGTCTATTTAGTACTCTTGATTGTGATATTTAAGCTACTGAACAACCATCATCTTGTTATATGCTTGTTGAGCTGTGCCTACAGGGCTTCCCCAGTAAGGAATTAATAGTAAGAAAAATTAATAACATGTGTTGATGATAACTTGTTCACATAAAAACTAGATTCCAGTCAAATATTTCTGCTCCATATACATTAATATTCATCATCATGGCTAGGCTTCGCAAACGAAGATAAGGGAAGGACACTACCCATGCTTGCGCAAATATGCTGATGGCTAAAAAGACCGATGTGGGATAGGCAAGTCTGGTTGCAAAAGGCACAGAGGAAAGTCTCCTTAGGTGGTATTCGCAAGGCATGGTTCATTCTGCATTGTCTTTTCTCCTTGAGACTGATTCTACATGCGTTCTCAAAGGAGGCAGCAGCGTCATGAATGGTGTGTCTCCATGTTTCCCGATTGGAGGCCAGGGTGGACCACTGATGGTAGGCAATATGGCCAAAACTGAGGTATTGTTTCAGGGAGTCCTTATATCTCCTCTTTGGGGCTCCTCTGTTGCAGCAGCCGGTGGCAAGCTCACCATAGAGTACTATCTTAGGGAGGCAGTGATCCTCCATCCTGGACAAGTGCCCTGCCCAGCGCAGCTGTGTCCTCAGC